>NC_059366.1:19825000-20107500 GCF_019703515.2 Myxocyprinus asiaticus
AGATCGAACTGCCCCAAAATAAACCTTTAGACATTACATGCAATGATGTAAAAAAAAAAAAAAAAAAAAAAAAAAACACCAGTAAAACTCATAACTCGTAAATTGACCAGTTAGTTCGGTATAAGTAACCTATGGTATTAAGTACTATTTGGGGAAGTACTAGTTAGATTACTAGTTGAATAGTTAGTTATAGAATCAATCATTCTAGCTACATGGGGTGCCTTGCTTAATGCGCCTATATACAGTATACAGTGGTAAAATAGCATGCTCATTTGCGCGGATCTAACCAGCAGCCTCATGCACTTCTTTGCACATTCTGCAGCATTTGTCATCAATAATATGAAAGCAGCTACCGAGACCTCAGAGATTTTTGTCTTATTTTTTGTTTTGTTTTGTTTTTTGTTTTGTTTTTAAAGGAAATTTTAGTGACTTAGCTATTATGACAGTAAATTAGATTTCCTCAATATGCAGTAATTTTAATTTGGTTACTACAAATACAAATATGAAGGAGGTGAGGAATGCGGAATGCAAGGAATTCTGCAGTTAAAATGCACGTAAGCTTTTTGATTAGCCAAAAAGTGAAGATTTCTGAATGTCGTATATATGAGAATTGTGAAAATGACGTGACAACCGATTGTAATTGTTCAGTCTTGTCCATTGTATGCTATAGCATTAAATAAGATTCGGTTGGTTTTATAACGTTATAACTGCATATTAAGTCGAATAATTTTTCACAGGCGACGTTGTCAATTAGAAATGCGCCATTGTCATCATGAAAATTATCATGATGACAATAGCGTCGTATTTGTCACCTATGTAAATACACTAGACTATGGCAAAAATAAATAAATAAATAAATAAATAAATAAATAAATAAATAAATAAACATAATTTCGTTGATTTATTTATTTAATTAACACAGGCCTACATAAATTAGGCTTGTTTACATAAATGACGCCGGATCGCCCATTTTCTTATTTGGTATTACTAGTAAATAGATTCGTTGGTTAATAATTTAATAAAGTGTTAAATCTTCTTCAATCGGTCTACAATCAAACAATAACTGCTGTTATTTTTTTTTAAATGGCTATAGAAGGCTTGTCTATATGAATTATGTCATTTAAAGTCACTAAGCATAAAGTTTCATTAAAGTTATGATTAAAATAGAAATGGTAATTGTGGGATAATAACATGAAATGTAAGCATATATATATATATATATATATATATATATATATATATATATATATATATATATAGTTTTACACCGATGTAGCCTATACAAACAGAAAAAGAAAAAAAAATCAGTTTATTTTAAAAGCTGCTTTTTAATTTTCTTCGATTTAATTTTCTCACCACCCTATATTTCAGTCGGGTTTATTAGTCCCGAAAAGGGGACTTTATAAAAATAATACATTTTAACATATCATTTTTTTTAAGAACGATAAAAAAAAAGTAAAAGGATATAACAGAAAATAACAGTAAACGTGGTCGCTTAATCTTAGTGTCGTTTTTATATTTACCTTTAAAACCTTTTTTTTTTTTTTTTAAGGTATGTGACCAACAAATGAGTTATGCCTCTAGTTTAGAGACTGAAATGATTTTGAAAATATTTAACAAGACGTGTTTTATTCCTCAATGTATTTTCCTTTTTTCCACGAGGCCGCAAGGAGCAGGCCCAAATTCAGCCTATATGAGTGCGGAAATTCACAGTGCAACAATATAGTGATCGAATCTAATGCAGTTAATACATAACTGCAAGACTGTTAACCGTCTACTGCATTTATAATCAGAGAGTGCTGGTTAGCCACACTATTGCGAGATCTTTTTTATTTATTTATTTATTGTCATCTTATGTCCAATTTTATGACCCCCTCGCCTCTGACAAAGATACAGACTTAGTAACACAGCATTATATAGCCAACAATTATTGAATTAGAAAAGGACACGGGGCAGAGTTAACGTAAGTGTTCTCTGGGCATACAGACCTTGTTTTGAGTACAGAACACTAATGTGCAAAAAAGCTGTATTTAGTGTCACGTAGGCCTATGGGCCTACTCAAAATATTTGTTGCCACCTTGATCGAAAGAAAACTCACTATTGCCTTTAACAGTTTGCTTTTGGATGCAGGACTGTTTCAAACTAATCTGGTTCCTCTTACATTAAGGTAATTACTCTAAGGATTGTACACATACATTAATATGCATTAGATTAAAATACAAACCCTTTAGGATATAAAGAATATGCAGCGAAGCCATAGATGAAACATCACAGTTTATTTTTAAAGAGAAAGTAGTAGGCCTAAGCCTATTTAAAATGGTGTATTTATATTATTCTTGAGAATGTAGACCTCTGACCTCAGTAGTTAGAAATTTGGTACTGATATCATAAATAATCTGAATTTTGAGTAAAAGAGAAGAGAACTTGTTGGTTCCCCCCTATTCAATTCATATTTGCCTAAATATTTTGTTGTCGTGAAGATACGTCGATAAAAGCACATTGGTAAAATGTTCAAAAACTATAGTCAGTTTGGATAGGACATATCACGATTATCAAACTCCAACGACAATCTGCGCCGACTGACTGAGACTGTCGACTTTTGCCCCATTCAGTCACAGGCAGGAAACGACCTACTGAATCTTTCACAGAGCTATTGATGATAAGAATAATAAGTCATAATAGTAATAATAATAACAACACTAATAATAGTTATATGCTAATAATAATGTAATAGAGTAACAATTATTTTCTTTCAATGATAGGTCAAAGCGGTTTAGATAAGAAAGCAGACAGTTATTTATCGCAACGTTTAGTCAGTGCCTAAATAGATGCAATTATTCCAATATGCTGAGAAGGAAGTGTATACAAATAAACACTTTGGATATGGGCTTAATGTTCTGCTGGGTCTCGAGCACTGACCTGCGGCGTCGGAAATTCTTTGGAAAATCAAATTAATTATACACCGCTTGTTGTTCCCACACATGTAGTGTCAAGTTTCGTAGCAACGACAAAGTAAAAATGTTTATACAGGCATTGCTTGTACTTGTGGTCTACCGAAATTCGGGCATATAGTCTAAGCACTAACTGGTAAAGCCATTCAGAGTTGAGGGGTTAATGGGCCTACTATTACAGTATGTTGTGCGTCAGATACTTAATGTCCAGTCACGTGACCTCCAGTAGCATTTACATTTCGCATTTGCTGTTATAACAGTGTAAACCTCATTTAAAGCTCAAACAAATAACAATCTAAAACTGTTCTAAAGCTTAGGTAGGCCTACCACGTGACCAGGTATATTGTAGTAATTTACATTTGGTCGCACACGATCAAATCAGGACACCTGCACATCAACAAACCATTGCACAACCTTCACAACAAAACCATTCAAAAATTGTCCTTGCTCAGTAAATGGATCTTATTTTTTATTGTAAAGGGTATATGAAACTATGAAGGGTTGGAGTTTATAGTTTATTATTGATCCCAAAGTTAACATACAGTCGCTTTCCAAAAGTAAAATACAAATGAAAGTGAAGAGATATTATTTAAAGCCGCTGAAAAACATCTTGTTGGTAGTAAAAACATTTCATAAAACGAAATCCCATCAAAATGAAACAATTTATGGCAATTTTTAAAAGAAAATGTAAACAACCGGAATATGCGACTGGGGCGTCATGGATCATCTAAATATCAAACAATATTGATATCAACAATTAAGACGTTTATTGGCATGTTTATTATCAATAGACCATGACGTTACATTCTAGAAAAATACCTCTCTGAAGGCCCTCCTTATCTGCTTTGTAAGTAGGCCAGCCGACAAACATCCACTTTCTCAAACTCTCTCTGTCCCTTCCTTATCGCAATTGGCGTTTTCACTGTGTTAACGTGTGTGGAGATGCTTTCCGCTAATCGTCCATGCATAAGGGTCCATTCGTTTAAGAGCCAAGGTCGACCAAGTTTGATGACATAGAGTTCAGTATAGTGTCGTGTAATGTGTGGTGATGGTGATGCACGGAATCTGCACTAGGCACCGGGATGGCGCTGGGACCAGGTGGAGGTGCGAGGCCGTGAAGGGACTGCAGCCCGGAGTTTGACGTGAGGAGCAAGGCCGGGCTTGACGAGGTGTGATCTGGGGTACCAGACGGCGTTTTGTCGTCGTCCGAACTTCCTAAAATAGTCTTATTTCCATTCATGGAAGACGTCAATGGGTTGTGACTGTTTGTGTTCGAGTTCTCGTTATTTTCCCTGTGAAAATGATCATTTATGATTAGAGCAACATTCGGCAACTTTATCCAAAACTACAAGTTTAGATATTTAAAATTCACACGACTAAATTAATATTGACACATAAAACACTCGCACAACAACAGAAATAATAATAATGATGATGATGATAATAATAATAATAATAATAATAATAATAATAATAATAAGCTAATATGCTAATAACAATACCTGCAACCGGTGAGTAGACTACATATAGACTCAAGCTCTGGTTAAGTGAGCTTTAAAGTGGCCAATTTTTTTTTCTTTTTTTTTTTTTTTTTTATTATATTTTTTTCTTACATTTCAAGGTGTTACAATCATTCCAAAATAAATAAATAAATAAATAAAAAAATTAAAAAAAATTACAATGTTGCTGTGTTTGCTTATTTATTTTAGGCTATATTGTACAGACAAGTTTCTTTTTTTTTTTTTTTTCTGTAGGCGTGAAATATTTTAATTACAATTACTTTGTTAGGAAATACTTAAACATTCAAAACGTAATGTATTAGGCTAGAAAATACAGGCTAGGCTATTATTCTACTTTACATAAAACTCAGAGCAAAATAGCTGTCAGCTTTGTGTTTGCCTGTACATTTGTATCTATATAAATAGTTTAATTTCATTATTATTCAGTGCCAAATTTTAAAATAATAATAATAATTATATGCCTACAGAAAGTCACATTTGCGTGTTTGGAAATCTGACTTATGTGGGCCTAATGCTTGGAATTAAACAGCATGGAATAAAGTTAAGACACTGACAGCTTTATCTAGATTCCCAATCACAACATGTCAAGTAAATGTGCTTTCATAAAGTATTAATGAAGAATAAAGTTTCGGGAAACGTAAAAGCTCATTTAATGTTTTACACTGTGGTTTTAGCTTAACTACCTCGCCTGCGGGTGAAATAAAACACCCGTTTAGAAAGAGTAGCCTGATATCCCACTGCACAAATTCTAAACAAAAATAAGTAGGCCTATAGAAAACTCGTTCAGGTCGAAGACTTTTCTTTCTGTATCAATAAACAATTTAATAGACAAAAACATACGAATTAACTCCGTATTAATTAACATTTGACTATCTATCTATCTATCTATCTATCTATCTATCTATCTATCTATCTATCTATCTATCTATCTATCTATCCAGTGAAACTGTCTGAGTGGGGGCCCTGTTACACTCACTTAATAGACATTTCGCGCTTGTAATTAGTGAATGCAATTCAGTTACCTTTAAACAGAAAATAGATGTTATTATCGATGACTCGTACCTTTCTTTTGCCTCCGCTGCTCGGTCGCGTTGACGTCTGTTTTTAAACCAATTACTGACTTGTGTTGTTGTAAGCCCAGTTGCTTCTGCTAGTTCCCTCTTCTCCCGCGGGGACGGGTATGGGTTATGGGTGTACCATTCCCGCAGCACGCTCCTGCTCTTTTCTTTAAAGCAGTAACTTGTCTCCTCGCCGTCCCAAATGGACCGGGGTAGCGGAAACTTTCTTCGGACGCGGTACTTCCCAACTGCCCCAAGAGGGCGGCCCCGGAGCTTCTCTGCCTCGATGTAATGCGCTTTGAGCCACAGCTGCTGCAGTTTCGGATGGTTGTGCGGAGAGAACTGGTGGCTCTCGAGAATCTTATAAAGCTCCCTGAAATTCCCCCTATGAAAAGCGACCACGGCTTTTGCTTTGAGCACACTCTCGTTCTTGTGGAGATGTTCGCAGGCCGGCAGAGACCACAAAAAGCGCCCGAGACGTTCAATGTTGCCACCCTGCTGAAGTACCTCGCAGACGCACGCCACTTGCTCTTGCGTAAAGCCGAACGTTGGAAGCATAGACATGGTTTCTCAGGAGTAAACGTCCACTTTTTGTTTTTACGCCTAACCTAACGATAACGACAACAGTTCTTCTATATTCAAAGTAGACCCTAGAGAGATACAATTTTAGAAACGACGTTTTGTGATTATACAGTCAAAACCCACTCCGGACGAAGAGAGGCACACAACTTTAGGTCCGTTCAAGCATACATCCTACACTATATATCCATCTAAAGCACAAGAGAGAAAGCTGTTCCTCCTGCGCGAGTCGCTCACCACCTCTTCTATGTCGTTTCAGCATAACGCACTCCAGAAGAAGGACCTCGCTCGCTTGTTTTAATAATATTATTCTAAGCTGGCAAGAAAAGCGATTATGTGAACTGTGATTGGTTGGTTATCTGACCCGGGGATGGTGAGGATAAGACAATAGTTTTAGTCAAATTACTTGCCATGGTTACGCTGTCATTCAAGGTAACCCGATATGCTTTGAGGTGGCTCCTTGGGCAGGCTGACTGATTATTTAGAGCCCGCCCACCGACATCGAAATATGCCTCGATTTCCCTGTATGTAACATTTTTATCCGGAGTTTGACAGACACTTCCAGCAACCAAAGAACGCTGCTCTGTGAGGTAGTGAGGTAGGAGCAGTTGTGGCGAGAGCACCGGAGCAAGAAGGCGCACCGCAGACGCTCTCCAAAGGACCCGGAGAGCAAGTGGCCATAAGCAGAAAATCCACACTGCATAAGCAAACTTTTCACTTTGTAACATGTTGATTAGACCAACAATATTTCAATGTTATGGAAACTTACAGAAACAGAATTCTCAAACATTTTCGCAGCACATTAGGCTATAGTTAGTGATAGCTAGCCTATACCGCTATCAAGTAATCACAATTTGGCATATTAGTAAACCTGTTTTACAAGCACATTACGCATACGTTTGTTCTATTGTCTTTCTTGTTCCTTAAATTCAATGGAAATGTAATCGGCCAGTTGTCCTGTTATGCATTATTGAGCAGTTGTTGAGGATAAACGAGGGTGTATGTTTCTCCAAGCGCACGCCTGGAACCCAGGCATTATACACTAGTGTTGAACAGGGTTGGAGGGCGTTTTTTAAGTAGTGTAGAGGTATAGGCTACACGTTAGAATGAACAACCGCAAGTAAGGGACATGAAACACTGCGATGGACGTTTGCTGCCGGTAAGACAACTCAGAGTCATAGAAATTGTTGTTAATAAAAGTTCCTCGAAGTGTCATATTTTCATCCATTCTTGAAGTTTTACATTTCGGTGACTGTCCATGTTAGCCTGTATATCTTTTTCTGAATATTCTTATTAAAGGAGTAAAGCAACGCAGTCATTTACAACCTTGTATTTGCGAAAAGCGACTGAGGCGCATCTTTTGATGCCAATAGCGCACGCTGGCGTATCATCAGTCAATGTCTCTCAACTCGACTGAGCAATTAGACTGAACTGTAACTCAGCGTGTGCAGTGGCATAGAAACAAGGTTCTGCTTTCATCAGGGACACTCTCTGATTTCACCTGAATGATAATTGAGACCACAAGGAACTTCAGCAAAATGGCATATTATGTCAAATAGAAGGGAAAAATAGCTGACGCTGTTGAGACACGCCAGGCTTGTTAAAATGACGAGAGAAAGTTGCTTAATGTCTTGTTTTTTTTTTTTTTTTTTTAGTTTTTTAAACTTGTACTGGAGCAATGAAGGCCTGTGATGTGGTTTGCTGATGTGTAAGAGACTTCAAAACTTTTTTCAAAACACTGCAAAGATAAAATTCGATGAGGTTAGGATCATGGAAAGATCATGGAAAGATAGGTTAATGTTTTAATGTGCCGTTTTATAATTTTCCGTAATAGGCCAGCGAAATGCTATACTGTAGGCTATTTTGGGTCTAAGTAGCTTACATCGTTACGCATGTAAATATACTTCCACGCTTGTCCTTTTTATTAACAGACGAAAATAGTAATTAAACAAGAGATCAAAGTTTTTGACCCAGGCTAAATTTATGAAGAGATTTTATATTGCGATCTGATGAATCAATAAAGAAATCAGCAATTTATTTCGAGGTTTCACGTGTTATTATCGTTTATTATTATTATTATTATTATTATTATTATTATTATTATTATTATTATTAATACTACTACCAATAATAATTTTATGATCGACATGTTTGTTGCTTGCACTGTAGCCTATATAGGCTAAATTTGGCTGGGTTAAAAATAACCCAACTGGCAACCCAGCGCTGGGTAATTATTGGACAGAACACACGTTGGGTTAAAGTAGCCCAGCAAGTTGACAATATGCTGGGTTAATTTTACCTCATAGATGGTTATTGTTTTAATTTATTTCTACAGCAAAAAAAAAAAATATATATATATATATATATATATATATATATATATATATATATATATATATATATATAAAAGTATGTATTTAGGAATATTTCACCCCAAAATAAAAATACTCTCATCATTTACTCACTCCCAGATGTGTATTATTTTATTAATTTCTTTCCAGTGCACAAATGAAGATTTTAGAAGAAAATCTCAGGTCTGTTGGTCCATACAATGCAAGTGCCAACATTCTGAAGCTCAAAAAAGCAGCAAAAGGGAGCATAAAAGTCAAACATAAGATTCCAGTGGTTTAATAAATATCTTCTGTAATATCAATATTTTCGATTACACTTCCTACTGCTTGATGCATGTGCACAGCTGCTAGATGGCGCTAGGAAGAGTAATTGAGCTTGAAATCATGATTGTTACTAGAGACTGCAATGGCAAGATGTACAGTGAAAAAGGAGTTACATTTTGGTTTGTTCTCACCCAAAATCAACTGGATCACTTCAGAAGACATGGATTAAAACACTGGAGTTGTATGGATTACTTTTATGCCGCCTTTTTCTGCTTTTTGGAGCTTTACATTTCTGGCCACTATTTACTTGCATTGTATGGACCTACAGAGCTGAGATATTCTTCTTTAATCTTCATTTGTGTTCTGCAGAAGAAAGTCATACACATCTGGGATGACATGAGGGTGAGTAAATGATGAGAGAATTGTCTTTTTTAATTATTAAATTTTCATTTTTGAATTAACTATTCCTTTAAGGAAAGAAGCAAAAGGAGAAACCTCAGTGCACTGGTACCTGTGGAAAGGCAGCTGGTATCATTATGACTGTCTGTTCCAGTTCAATATATGACAATATAGTCATGTTTACAAAATGATGTCGAAGAAAAAGAGCTTTACCTTGTGTCTCTGTTGACACAGTTTCCGTCTGCATTTGTGCAAACCCAGCGACCTTAACAGATATGAACTAAATTAGCTGTCAAACTAGCTTGGTATTATGTTTATGTTATAATAGAAATAATGTGAGACAACAGAAGTTGTTCCTGTCTATACAGTAATGATTGATAGGAATACAAGTGAATACAAACCTTCATTTTATTGAGGAAGATTCCCCTTAGGACGTTTTCTCAGGACAGGAGGCAAAAAAATGACAGTTGAAAAACTGGGTTTATCCAGTTTGGCACAGATAAACCAGCAGTGGGTTATTTTGACCCAGCAGCTTGGGTTGGCTGTGGTGAATTTTACTGTCAGTGACAATGACCCAACCATTAACCCAGCAAAGTTTACTTACAAACAAATAAATAATAATAATAAAGCATTGCTCTGTTTGTGTTATGGCACAATACAGTAATGGCGCAATACAGTATACTGTATTGCGCCATTACACAAACAAAGCAATGCTTTTTTTCTTCTTCTTTTTTTTTTATTTTTATAATTTTTTTTTTTTTTTTTTTTTTTTTTTTTTTTTTTTTTGAGATTTAAGATTTAAACTAAATCAACCAGTATTTGATTTGGAGGACTGTTGATGACAGCAATAACAGCATGCGAGCCGCAACTGATTTATATGATTTGATAAACAATGAAACTATGAAACACAGTGACTTTAACAGTCAAACGCTATACAGTATCCTACTTATAGGCTTATTAGCTAATTCTTAGATAGTCACACCTCGTCTCTATTTTGACAATCTTTTCCGTAATATAACTATATATCAAAACAGAACACGCCGGAAAACAGAAGATTGGATGGATTTGGGACATGGGTGAGGGGTGATCAATGACAAGAGCCAAATCAAGGTATCTCGTCTCGCCATGACACTGTTTGTAAACGGCTTGTTTCCAGTGATCATTTTGATCAGAGCTTCGTAGGACATATACTGCTCTTCTGCGTGGTGATTATTACAATGCTGATGAATGGGGATCGCGTTTCCTCTAATAGCCGCCCCCTGTTTTGACAACCTCCCACAGCTAACCGGAGAGCGCGCAGCCGCGACCTCCACTAATTGGACTGATTATTGCAAGATGGGTTTTCCTTTCTCGAAAGCGCAGGGTGGCGGCAGTACCCGGTTGTTCCGTGGTTTGCCCCACAAGACCTGATGAGTTACATTCTTTCAGACATGTCATGCTAAGCTGGGAGAGAAAGAAAAACAAATTAAATCCAGACGTTTGGTGTCAATGTGCGGTTCAGTGGAAGAAAAAACAAGACACCCATCGTAATTAAATACTGATATGCCAGAATTTTTTTGACTCGATAAATAACGGGCTAATAAGTTACATTTCAATAAAAAGAATGTTCAGTCTTATCAGTCAGGAGAAATAGTGGCCAATTAAATATTCGCTCTCGCGTGCTAAATAACTAGCGTGAAATGATCTGCTACACATTTAAATGTCCTGAAACGAATGAAACCCTCCAAGATTAAAATAGCCTAAACTTGATTCAGTTAGTAATTTTAAACAAAATTGTTTTAGCTTTGACATAATTTGCAACTATAGACCGATGCATCCCATAAAGAACAATGACGGTACTTTTAAGCAACAAGTGCTTTTCAAAAAATGTGGTGCTGTACATTTTCGTTTAATCAAGGACTTAAAATATTCAAATCTTAAGGTAGGTCTACACTAGAACTATTTGGCATATCGTTTATGCGAAGTACAGAGCAAGGATAGATAGGCTAATCTATGGGTGAAACAAACAAACAAGAAAATGCTCAATATTGTATATTATATTGAGATTAACACAATTTAAATGGACTCTTTTAGTCTACTGTCCTTTTCAATATTTTTAGGAAACACATATATTTTAATTTAGTTTATAACTGCAAAATGAGTTACAGAAAAAAAAAAGTTTTTAATCAAGCTATTAGGTTATACACAAATATCACTTCATTGTCTGCACCTGTTTTTAATACTGTGGTATTATGTATGATGACTGATTTTAGTTTTAAACACCAGATGTCACGTGGAACACTGGATGAGCTCTATGACATTACAAAGCACATACAAACACAAATACATAAATACTCATTGCTTAAATAATTACAGTTAAACAGTGCATGTTGTTCTGGATCTCAATCAGATGTGTACAAGCCATAGGTACAGTTATTGACCTATTTACTGGAAGGATTTATACCATGATTACTATCACCACTGTACTATTACTCCATACTGTACCATAAAAACATTCAACAGAAAGTTGTATCTATTTAGATATGATCAAAACGCCAATACCTACTATGGTTTTAAAAACACATACAAAGTGTTGTCCCATAAGAGGTAGTAAGTGAGAGTGTCCAGATAATCCTCTGAGTGTTATTGCTGTCCTGATTGGTGTGAGTAGGCTTATATAAACGTTTATTGTGTTTCTTATGTTGGTTATTTATAAAAAAAATTTTTATTTAATTCCATTAGGACACGAAGGCTCAGCGTGACTTGTGCTTAATGAAAGCAATCAGACATATTGTTCCAAAAGTAAAGACAACAATTTTCTGTATCTATAATAATGGGGTTTTGTAGAATTACTAAAGCACAGCAATATGAAACTACACATTGTAAAGATTATGTGAAAACTGTTTGCCTTTTGGGTAGATGTGTGTACAAATGTTTACATACTGCTGGTTAACAATACATGGCCATGATTTAATGCAGATCCTGAGGTTAAAAGAACACCTGTAAAATGAAAACCTTTTTTGGGGGGATCCAACATTTACAATAGTGTGATCGAGGTTATTTATATTGTAGTACTGCATTACAGTTGCATGGCACTTAGCAAGCCAATCCTCATAGATGCCTTTTATTGCATGCATCCTTACATGAGTGGCATTGTTTATGTTTAGTTTATTTTTCTGCAGTACAAAAAAAAAAAGTAAAACAAAGCCCTGTCTATAAAGTGAAATATTTTGTTAAATTGTGATAAATTAAATTATGACATGTCTTTTATTAAACTGTGATTTGACTGGATTGGACCTTTGAAAAGTAGCTGTTGGTTGATTACATATGTGGAGAGGGGAGATTTTTTCCACTGAGATCTTTTTTTCAGTTTGAACATAACTCGTTTTGAAGAGTAGGAACACATGTTTGCATGACTTGACTTAGATTGTTTTCTTGTTTCACACTTTCCAGGTCAGCATTGCTTTCAATCAACAGCGAGGTGACTGAGAGCAAGATTTGATGGTTGGCCTGTTTTGCACTTGTAGAAAAAATACAGCAGTGAAAAATGCAGTGAACAGATTTTTTAGACATGAGAATTTTTCTTTGTGTGTTATGGCATTACTGTAGCCTACCATTTCATTTAGGTTTCTATAGTTTTCATTTTTTAGCACTTAAAAATACCTGGCTGTTATCTGCAGAGAGCGAACGGGGCAAGAAAATGAGTGAGAGAGATTGTGCGTGTTGTGGCAAGAGCACACCTCATAAAAGTATACTTTCATTTGGATGCAAGCAGTAAAGCATACATATTTAACTTCAGTGATGTGCAAAAGATGCTGAGAATGTATCTAAAATACAACACCAATTCTTAACATGAGGTAAACTGTACATTTTATATGATGTCCGTAAGACACAGACCATTAGTTAGTTTTCACTCTGAAAATAAATTTAGGTCTGAAAATAATAATATTTTGGTGACGTGAGGCACCTCACTCAATTTTTCAATTATAAAACTAAAACTATTTAAAAAATCGAATATTTTGTAAAAATGTGTGCTAACATTACATTAAAGTCTTTTGAAATAAGCATACTGTCTTGAAAACACAATATTAAAATCTCCTTGGTTAAAATGCATGTATGACACTACCTGCAAAGACTAACAGACAAAACTGTAAATGTCTGAAAATACACATCATGTGCAACAACATGCATACATTAAACCCTAAAATCAATTTTCAAGTAGAAGGCACCAACTAAAATTACTCAAAAGTTAAAAAGAAAAAATGAAGTCTGTCTGAATATTCAACACACAAGGCTTAAGATCTAGGCATAATTCAGTTTTCACATTAAAAACCTACGTTGAATCACATTTAGTTTTCATAAGTATTTCTTTTTGTGGCAGAATGAGCACAACAGTATGTAGAGTATGTGTGTGTGCTGATATGCTCTTCATCATGTGCTGGGTAGGGGAGGGGAGGGGGCAGTCTTCATGGGGACTGTGGAATTACTGTCAATTGGATACAAATTGCAATAATACTGTGAGTCCAGGCCACCCACACTGTCATGCACATACATTCAGAGCTGATGGATGGCTACATGTGTCCATTCCAAAGCAGATAGTCAATCCATTATGTTGCAGTCACTTAAATTCAGTGTTGGGTAATGTTACTTTTAAAAGTAAGAACAGAGTAGACAGGATATCTGTACATGCCTGGATGTACAGTATATTCTAGACACTGAACCATGTCTGAATGCAGTCATGCATTACTATGGATAGTAAAAGGATACTGTGCAGGAAAGCAACATCTATGTCATCACATGCATGACCGTGTGTGTAACAATGTATGCGGCAACTGGAGCAGAAGCTCGGACAGTAGAGCAGTCCTCAGTAGTCATGCATTAATGGCTGTGAGATGGTGCAGAGTAGAAATGTGCCTGTATAAGTTACAGATGGCCACAGGGAGAGGAAACAGCCGGCTCCACAGATAAAATAGGCTATATGATTAATTTTTAATTACTCCATTAGAATCCATTTTAGGATTCTTGAATCCTCCACAAGATGTAGGCATTTCTGAAAAAGGATATACATCTGTTGTGAAGAAGAGCAGTTATAAGCCCTTTTCAAACCTGTCATGTTTATTCAAAGTGTTTAAATTGACATCATATTCCAGTTTTATTAAAAATAAGATTTAATAATGCAATTTATCTGCAATTGTATTTTTTTTATTTTATATGTTTGACAGTATACTTTGTGTTCCTTGTAGAATTGCATAAAAAAAGTATTTGCTAACCTATCATTCTACTGTAATGCAAAACTTTCCTATGCAAAGGCTTAAGATAAGGCCTGGGGACAAGTTATTTATCTTCCTGAATGAAACTATGACCGAGTATCAACTGGAAGCATATAAAGAAATGAAAGGAGAGCATTTGGATATTTACTGTCGCCCAACGTGCTTATGACTTCCTCCAGACCACTACTTGAGCCTCACCTGAGGGAGTTTGATCTGCGGGCCAGCCGTGGCCCATGCTGAGGGAAAGAGACAACACCTAAGCCATATTTACATCAAATAAAGTAATATTCACTATAAAAGCAGAAAGACAGGCACCTTGCAGTAACTCAGTCCAGACAAGTACCTAAGCAGCTGTTCAGAAGCGTGCTGTGAAAGTGAATTGGGGGAAGGTTGGTCTGTACTGGTGGAGATGTACAGTTCTCCAGCTCAGTCTGTGCTCTAATTTGGTTTGGATATGAGTATTAGAACAGTGGTTCTCAACCCTTTTGATACTTCCTCTGGTTTTTCTGTTAAAATGGTGACAAAGCTGCTTGTCTTCAAATTTTATTAACAGAAACTAACAATGTCAATACATTAAAATATTGAATCGCTTTTCATTTTGTGATTTTAGAAGTTTAAAGAACTGTATGTTCTTCAATAAAAAGATGTCATTGAAGGGAGTTGTTAAAATAAGAAATATGATGTCAGTTTACATGTTGTACATCTTGGATTTTTAGCATTTTTTACACTAGTACAATACACTAGAAAGTTAGATTACCATGTTATAGCTTAACTTATTTTAAACTATTTTAATTAATCTTGAGCCCCCCTTAAAGAAATAGTTCACCCAAAATTGAACATTTTCTCATAATTTACCCTCATGCCATCCCAGGTGTGTATGACTTTCTTTCTTCAGCAGAACACATTTGAAGAAAAACAGAAAAATATCTAATCTCTGTAGGTCCTTAAAAGGCAAGTGGATGGTGATCCAAAACAATAAAGATAGAAATAATAATTTAACCGCTGGACTGGTATGGATGACATTTATGCCGACTGTCTGTGATTTTTGGAGCTTCAAAGGTCTGATCACCATCCAATTGCATTTTAAGGACCTACTGAGCTAAGATATTTTCTATTTTTCTTCAAATGTATTTTGTTGAAGAAACAAAGTCATAAACACCTGGGATATCATGAGGGTGAGTAAATGATGACAGAATTTTCCTTTTTGGGTGAACTAACCCTTTAAACGTTTGAAAAGTTGTGTCTTTAGCCATTTCTTGAAGACAGAGAGGGAGTCTGATTCCAGTGCCTGTAACAAGAAACACCTTGCAGAATTGTTGAGTCGGCAGATTACAAGGTATAAACAATACTGGTATCGACATGATCAAGATTTGTTGCGATAACATCACATTGGCATGGGGGTTGACCTCTAATATGATATGAATGATGGAATGGATGATCTCCATTGTTAACTGAAGAGGTATTCTAAGAGGGAAGTGGCTGGTGCTGGCTGAAGAAAGCAGCTCATCTGAATTTTAGGGCCTCTAATGGCCAATAAACCTGGATGTTCCTCTCCCACCACCACAGTAAAACACAAAGATGAAATTATTGAAGGTTGGAATATTCTTGTGCAGCAGCAGCTAATGAGAGCTTATTCCGCTATCTTTTAGAGGGTCAAAGGGGTTCAGAGTCAACATGCCTTTAGAACCACATGCCTTCATCTTAACTCTTAAAAAAAGTCACTCTTTTGAAAACTAGAAGCTTGCAGATAGAGTGCAGGCCAGCACATTTAAAAAATACATCCAGCCCTGTACGTGGAGCTGTAGCGTTTCCCAGCTGACCTCTCCATTACAGGCCAGCTGCTTTCTGCATTCTTCCTCCTCTCTAGTTCCATCATGATATTTCCTCTCACTTTGTGTTTGAACAGTATTCCTAAAGCGACCAGAAAATTAGTATCCACCTTCCTTCAAATGATTTCCACAGTAAACTCTTTTTAACTGCACAGATCGCAAGCACTCTAACTTTAGCAACACCTCAGCAGTATTACAAAATGAGAAGTTTGTGTGTAGTTCATTAATGTTCTTCTGAGCGAGAGGGGCAGTGTCCTTCTAATGGTTTCTTTGGATACCATATGTGCTTCATGTCAGCTAAGATTCTACAGTTACAGTTCAAGTTAGTGTGAAAGACAGACAAGTTGTATAATAAGTGTCCTTGGGGCTTTTTAAGCAGATCTCACCATCTTACATTACCATCAATAAATTCAAACCTGCAATAGTGCTGACATAAATTAGGGGCCCTGTTCTCATGTAACTGTACTTCCAAAGGTGTCATTGTTCAGTGCTGCATTAGTAAGCCTTGCAGTTCTGCAATTAAACGGCCACTTCTTCAACAAATGCCTCCTTTCCTTGGGTCACTGATAGCAAAAGGCTTTTAAACTTTATATTCCCTGATGGAGCAGAAAAGCTAGCACGACAGTGGAGTTTGATGTTTTGGCAAACTCATTAATGCTCTGTTCTGTGGGGGGCTTAAGAGTGTTAGATGCAGTTGTGGGCATTTGTAACATCCAGGGTGTTATTTCCTGGTCTGGTCCTGTTTCTCAAGCTAGTAAATGTGTAAAGATACCAGGGTACTAAACTGTGTTTGATATAAAGTATACATCTTCAAAATATCCATTTTAACCATTCAATTAAAAATGTGTCATTGCTCCAGGGGAGAAACATTAATTATGCAAATATGTAAAAAATAAAAAATAAAAACAGGAGTTGTGTAAGTACCTTCAAATAAACGATTGATTATTGCAGTTTATCAAGAACTATAAACCATTAGGCTATCAGAGATCAAAACAAAATGCGATAAATTACAGCCACATAATTGTATAGCCTATTTTATTCATTTTCTATAAATAATTAAGCTGTAAAATAGAGGTTGACACATATATCATTTTAGCAGATTAATTGATGCCGATAGTACATAATTTTATAGTCTATTTTATTATTTTTAATAAACAATTAAGCTGTAAAATAGAAGTACACTTATATATTGTTTTTACCGATTAATCTGCACCGATGGTTGCTTTTGGAAAAAAAATCAAAATCAATAGCAATAGTTTGATTGTTTTTTGTGGCTGGCGTTGAAGGGTTCTAGTGTCTGACTGCAACATCAATAGGTGAAATATAAATAAATATGACACCTTGTGGAAATTTTCTGTGTCTATATCTGTGGTAATTGAGATTAATATTATGTAACTATAAATATTATTCTCACTTTAATGTATATTTTGCTATTTTGATTAAATAATCAGGTGTTTTGAAGTGAGCGTATGCAAAGAAAAATGCAAGTATATGAAACTGTGGCCATCAGCACATATAATAAATTGCTTGTCTCTAACTTAATATCTGCTAAAATATATAAAACATTCATAAAATTTATATTGGTGAAATAAAACCCTTCATCTGGTGAAAATACAGGCTACATTTAAAAACTTAATTTGGTGACTACTTACATGTTGGGCATAGTAACAGAGCTAAATCTCACTGTTTATGATTATTACTATGGAATGTAAAAAAAAAGACAATGAAACATAGACATAGATATTATTATTGAATTCATGTTGATTTTGACTGAGGCTGTCCCCAGAGAAAAGAAAAAAAAGTCTGTATTTTTTTCTTTTTTTTTTTGGTCACTCTTTATATTAGGTGGCCTTAACTACTATGTACTAACATTAAATACATGGAGGACTATGTATTTACTGTGTAACTACACGTTGTTCTGCAAAATTCCCACATTTGCTGCTACTGAGATTGAGGTACGGGTAGATTTAGGAGTAAGGGCAGGGTTAGGATTAGGGGTTAGAGTTAGGTTTTGGGGTAAGGGTTGGGTTTGGTTTAGGGGTAAAGTTAACAGAGTAACCACAAATGTAATTAAATGCAAGTACTTTAAATGTAATTACAATGCAACAACGTGTATGTACATAATAAGTACATTGTGTCAAATGATTAAGTACATAGTAGTTAAGGCCACCTAATATAAAGTGGGTCCTTTTTTTTTAATAACCAACCAGAATATTGGAAATTTATGATGCTGATGATCTACTCTTGATGAATTACTGTACATAAAAGACTTTATAGTGTTTACATAGTAATACCCAGGTGAATTTCAGTCTTGTTTATTGTTAAAAATCCTGCATTATGCACCAGATCTTTTTTTCTGGTTATAATTGGGATTTTAATTTGCAGAATGTATTGCAAGTGAGATTTCATTCAATTTGGACTCTTGTAGCTTCTATGCCTGAGCTGCCCTGTCACAGTAAGGAAGACAAATTATTTAACAAATTCAATATTTCGATTTTAAAAACTATCGGCCGATTATTTGGTTATCGGCTTTCTTCAAACACATTAGTTATAGAATTGGCAAAATATCAATACCAATATTGGTCGACCTCGACTGTAAAACATGGTTTCTTTTAACCATCTGTCCATAAATTAGCACTTAAGGCCTTGCAATTGCATCAGCAGATTTGTAGTTTTTGACCAGTCTAATCTAGTCACTAATTCAATCATTTAGAAATTCTTGGAATGGGCAAGAAAGGCATTGACTTAGCTGAGAAATGTGTAAATGGAAGGTTATGTAAGTCAATACTAATCTAATGAAGACAGGCCTTCACCTGTTTTTCACCTTTTAAATTTACCACAGCATTCAATGCTGCATTTATTAAAGACAGGAACCATTTTGTTTCCTTGATTTGCACTTTTTTTAAAAACAACATTTTGCGAGACTCTCTGCATACAGAGAGCTGTGCTGTCAGGGCTTGTTCTGTGAGCTGGGAGAGGCCTCAGTGCTGGTTTGACAGAGTGAGAACTGGCCTTTGAGTGAGGCCTCCAAGAGAAATAAAAAAACACCCACTCCTCATGCTTTTGGTCAAACATGGGTTCAGTGGAGAGGTGCCTGGCATCTCGCCTGGCCAGAGATCAAGCAGCTTGCTCAGGTTATCAGAGGCCACACCGAACGAGTGGGTAGTGGGCACAGGAAGACCAGATGGTGGAGGGTGGGAAAGCGAGAAACAAAGAGCTGATCACAGAGAAGGTCAGGAAGTGAACGGAGGAACAGGAAATGACACGGGATCTTCTTTTCAAGCATCTGAATTTTTTCAGTGGCTGCAACCAAAAGTTTGAGGCTTTTCCGATGAGTGACAGGCAAGCAGAGGAAAGCTGACATTGTTGAAGTATGAATTTCACCGTTTGTGTTTTTTTTGCAAAACACTAAGTCAGATCAGTCCTTCTTGATTGGCAAGAGGGGCTTGTCCTGCAGTCGACCTGCCGGCAGAGGAGGTTTTTTTTATTGGAGAGTCAAGTTCAATTTATGAAAGCTGTTGAACTTAATTCATAAAATCTCATTCCGAAAACATGCAGCATGATAAAGTTAGTATGCTTAACGATGCTGCAAATGTTTCAATAATTTTTTAGATAAACATTTTATTAAGATTTTTATGTTGATATAAATAATAATAATAATGCAAATTTACAACAAAGCAATATTTGTCATATGCAGTGGAGAAGAGGCTGACTTTCACATTAGTTGGGAGCAGGGGAAAAAGTGAGAGGGAGTAAAATATATGTTCTGTGTCTGGTCTTGATCCTGGCCTAAAGGAGTCCCTCCTGCCCTCTCTGAGCAGGCTGAGGAGCTCAGAACTGTTGTGACATGTCTGTGACTGATAGGAAAACTGAGACCATCCTGCAATAAAAGCTAACTCCATGCAAAAAATGGCAGGATTTTAAAATGCTCAGTCAATACAAACCATTGATCCCACTAGAGGGACAGCAAAGAAAAAGAAAATAAAACTTGAGAGGAAAAAAGGAATCCCTCATGAAAGAATGAAGACATGAAGAATGAAGTATTGTGTGAACAGACAGTTTATGTGAGCTGGTCATCTGGATAATAGGAAGAATCATGCTGACCAGATATTCAATAACCCTTAGACTATAAAATCCAGGTCTGGAATCAATCTGTGATTTTATAGGTGCCCTGTTTTTGCTCTCTGTTGTTTTATCAGGGAAAGGATGATACATTTTTGTGCCATACCTGCTCACATGCACTTTACCAGAGTGCTGAACTATCTGTAATAAATAGTGGTTATAGCCCTGGGCCTGTCATTAGTCTTTACCCTTGTCTCTAGGAGTTCAAAAATAATTTTGACCCATACAAAGAATTATGTGACATGCTCCATCCTTTTGAACTCCCTCCAATCATTTTGACTCAGAAACACATTTTCAGTTTTATGCAATGAAATAAAAAGGAAAGTCTTCACTTTCAAAATATATAATTATATTATTTCTACTCAACAAATGATAACAGACATCAGTGGCATGAACAGACCTCAGCAGGGGCCAGGGCAGAAAGAAAAAAAAACCCTGATATTAAAAAAAAATAGAAAAAAATGAGTAGTATATATTTACAGTATTTCTTTGCTTTTGCATTATATGAGCTTTTTTTACTATATACATATTAAAAATTTTTTGGCCGGGAGACCAGTGAGACCAGAGTAGTTCGGGTGGATGGCCGAGAGACCAAGGAGACCAGTGCAGATCAGGCGGGTAGCCATGAGACCATGAGACCAGGGAGACCAGAGCAGATTGGGTGGACAGCTGAGAGACCAAGGAGACCAGAGCAGATCAGGCGAATGGCCAGGACACCAAGGAGGCCAGAGCAGATCAGGCGAACAGTCAGGAGACCCAGAAGACCAGAGCAGATCAGGCAAACGGCCAGGAGACCAAGGAAACCAGAGCAGATCAGGCGGACAGTCAGGAGACCAAGAAGACCTGAGCAGATCAGGCGGATGGCCAGGAGACCAAGGAGACCAGAGCAGATCAGGCAGGTGGCCAGGAAACCAAGGAGACCAGAACAGATCAGGCGGGCGGCCAGGAGACCAAGGAGACCAGAGCAGATCAGGTGGATGGCCAGGAGACCAAGGAGATGACCTCAAGATGGGTACTGTGTCAGGAGTCCTGGTAGGTGGCCGCAGGGCCGAGACAGGGTCAGGAGGTCTGGGAGGTGGCCACAGGGCCGAGACAGGGTCAGGAGGCCTGGGAGGCGGCCGCAGGACTGAGAGAGTGTCAGGAGGCTTAGGAGGTGGCCGCAGGACTGAGACAGGGTCAGGAGGCCTGGGAGATGTCCGCAGGGCCAGGACTGAGTCAGGTGGTGGAGTCGCTGTAAGAGGAGTTTCTGGTAAGGCAGACAGAACCACTGGAGAAGGAGTTTCAGGGGGAGCGGGTAGAGCCGCTGGAGGAATAGTCTCTGGGGGAGCGGGTGGAGTCGTTGGAGGAATAGTCTCTGGGGAAGCAGGCGGAGCCATGGAAGACTCTGTGGGCGGAGCTGTGGAAGACCCTGTGGGCAGAGCCGTGGAAGGCGGAGCCAGGAGAGGCTCGACTAAGGCAGGCGGAGCCAGGAGAGGCTCGAGGGGCAAAGCCATGGAAGGCGGAGCCGTGGGAGGCTCGAGGGGCGAAGCCAAGGAAGGTGAAGCCATGGCAGGCTCGAGGGGCGAAGCCAAGGAAGGTGGAGCCGTGGCAGGCTCGAAGGGTGAAGCCGTGGAAGGCGGAGCCATGGGAGGCTCGAGAGGCAGAGCTGTGGAAGGCGGAGCCATGGGAGGCTTGAGGGGCAAAGCCGTAGAAGGTGGAGCCGTGGAAGGCTTGGGGGTGGGAGGTTAAAGAGGTGGAGCTGTGAAAGGCAGAGCCATGGGAGGCTCGAGGGGCGGAGATGTGGAAGATGGAGCCATTGGAGGCTCGAGAGGCAAAGCCGTAGAAGACGGAGCCGTGGCAGACTCGAGGGGCAAAGCCATAGAAGGCAGAACCGTGGCAGGTTCAAGGGGCAAAGCCATAGAAGGCGGAGCCGTGGCAGGCTCAAAGGGCGAAACCGTATAAGGCAGAGCTGTGGCCGGCTCAAGGCTAAGAGTACAGGATGACTGGGAAATGACCTCAGTGGTCGTGAACATAGACAGAGTCTTGGGAGCAACCTCTGTGGTCGTGGGCATGGACTGAGTTTCGGAGATGACCTCTGTGGTCGTGAATATGGACAGAGACTTGGAGACAACCTCTGTGGTTGTGTACATGGGCAGAGACTTGGAAACAACCTCCGTGGTCGTGTACATTAGCAGAGATTCAGAGATAACCTCTGTGGTCGTGAACATGGGCAGAGAGTTGGAAAAGACCTCCGTGGTCGTGTACATGGGCAGAGACTCGGAGACGACCTCTGTGGTCTTGTACATGGGCAGAGACTTGGAAACGGAAGCCTTTCTCCTCCTCCTCCTCCGGGAGGCCGACGTAGGTAACGTGGGCTCTGGGACGAACGAGGCTGGCAACGCTGGCTCTGGGACGGACGAGGCTGGCAACGCAGGCTCTGGAACGGATGAGGCTGGCAACGCTGGCTCTGGGACAGACGAAGCTTCCAGCTCGTTGGCCGTGGCAGGCATGGGCATCAGCTCATTGGCCGTGGCAGGCGTGGGCACTGACAATTTGTGGGGAAGGGTCTTCGTGGCCCTACGCACCGATATCAGTGGCGAATAATTCAACTTGGGGATAAGGGCCGTGAAGGGCTTTGAGACAGGGGCCGCGGAATGCTTGGAGCAATGAGTCGCAGAAGGCTGGACTGTGACATGGTGTGGAGCGGACTCAGATTTGACTGTGATATGGCGTGAAACAGACTCAGACGTGACTGTGACATGGCGTGGAGCAGACTCAGACGTGGCTGTGACATGGCGTGGAGCAGACTCAGACGTGGCTGTGACATGGCATGGAGCAGACTCAGAAGTGGTTGACTCGGAAGCTGGAACCGGGATTGAGAAAGGAGGATCCTCTGTAGCGAGTGTGTAGAGTATTAGCCTCACATATTCCTCCCACGTGTAATCTTCGGAGTCTGGCAATTCCCTCCACTGGCGTGTAGTGAGTCCAGTCTTGTAAATGGATTTGAGAGTGGCATCATCAAATCCAGAGTGGACAGCAACGGTGGAAAAAAAGTGGGAAAACTCCCTTATAGACAAGTCCGCCTGGCTTAATTAAGTGAAGTAAGCCGCTAGATCCATTTTGCGGTCAGTTGTTCTGTAACGTTTGACGTAACATTAGGAAGGAAGTCACGAGAGCTGGATCTAAGTGCGGCTAAAAAGAGTTTAATGAAATGAAGTAAACAAAGTACAAAATAATGGGGTAAACACAGGAACAAAAGAAACATCCACGATGGGAAAACACAGGAACAAAGGAAACATTCACGATGGGCACTGGTCACACACAGGAGGTCAAAACACATAACAACTGACAAGGACTGAACAGAAATCAGGGCATTACATACACAAAGACTAATGAGGGAATGGAACACAGGTGAGAACAATTGAGGACAGCTGGCAGTGATGAGGGCAGGGAATTATGGGAAGTGTAGTCCAGGAGGAACAGATGACAGGGGAGAAACACAAGGCAAACAACAGTGAATAATGACAGTGCCATTGTAAAACCATGTGATTTTTTTTTTACAGCCTTGGATTACCATGAAAATATCATAAAATATTAACTTAATAATCATTCAGTACCATAGTATTACCCTGGTAATGCCACAGTTCTTCACAGTGCCAATCTTTTTCTTGTCTCATCACTCACTCTCATCTCTGCTCTCTCACTTCAGCCCTCACTTCATCCTGTCATCTCTGCGGCTTCCACTCTGACCTCATCATCCCCTCTTCAGAACTGACACTTTCTGTGGTACTTTTACTTAATTTCCTTTCATATTAATGTAATGTTTTTTTACTATATTCTGTGATTAATATTAAGGACCCTACAGAATTAAAGTGGCAGAACCATGGTACAATGATTTTACCAAGACAGTAATACCAGCGTTCTGAATGGTTACCAAGGTAGACTACATGTGCAAAAAATTTTAATTCCATGGTACTTTTTTGAAAGTGATTAATCTAATGGCTTATTCTTTTAAACAAAAAATAAAATGATTTTGGTTGAATCAGCCAGCTCCTTCAGTTTATGACAGTATTCTATGAAAGATGTATTGAATTTCTATATACAGTGAAAACAACACGACTGCTCCCATTATAATTTAAACAGCTCTCTACACTGCAAGTGTGTGATGTCGGAAATGTAGTAGTAATAAAGTATTTTATTTTATTTTATTTTTTTTAGTTTTTTATGAACTTACACTACAATACTATAAATAAAGTGAACTTTTATCTGACCTGTATCTCGTCTGAGGCAATGGCAATTCGATGATCCCGGGTGCATTTTTGCACTCTTGAAGGGCACTGGCACTGCGGGGACGCCACTTAAGGGGTTGTTCCAAACAAAAGTGAGAAAATGAATCCTTTTTCGAAGGCCCTTCCACAAGTCTGTTAGCGAAGAGTACATTCGTCCGGTAATGCCATCTTCCTTTCACCCACTTAAAGGGCTGTTAAAAGCACCTGCGGCTTATTTTCTTCAATGCTTCCACAATTTTCAAGGAAATCTCACAATGACACATTATTAATTTTATCGTGAGATTATTAGGAGATTTTATTTTTAATATTAAAATTTCCCCCCTTTTTCTGCACAAACAGAAGGGCACCTTTAGATTTGTGAACGAAAGGGGCATGCAGGGATTGCTCCCCCGCTGCCCCAGTTCTGTGCACGTCACTGCCGGAGATACAGTATAAGCATTTAAATGTTAGCTGAGACTGTCCTTTATACTTCGGTGCATAAAACTCAAAATGTGTTTCTGGGAAGACTCAAAAATGACTAAAAATTATGGAGCAGGTCACACAACAAACAAGTTTGAATTTTACCCATCCATAGAAAATACGCTATCTACATGGTCTCATGACAAGTCGTAATACTTGTAAGGGAGATGGCAAAATCATAGTTGGCTCATAACCAGTAGTGTAGTCTAGGGCATATGCAGGCATACGCCGTATGCCCACCTATCTTTTTTAGGATTTTACGTATGCCCACCTAAAATAATTGATGATATGGCCACCAGTACAACAAGAAGGCTTTTGACCCGAAACTTTTTCAATCTAATAATGTGATGCCGCAGCACCATGATTGAATTGTTTTGTTTTTGTATTTTTTATTTTATTTTTTATTATTATTTTAAAAACTGTAAAGAGATTCTCTTCAAACGCTGTTAAGACAGAAAGTCCGACTAAGCTGATCCACCAATCAGAACGTTCATTTCAGACACAATTGGATATTTGCTAACCAATCATATTTTCCATTTCAGTAAGGGGCGGGACATTCCCAGCATCTAATGCTAATGCACAAGCATCCCTGGAGTAACCATAATTTGCGCAGTAAATGTATTTCCCTGCTAAACGTAAATATATATATATATATATATATATACATTTAAATGTAACGTATGCAATTAAACTTTGTGAAAATACTGCATGTTATTGCACCCGTGCTAGATTTTGATGCCCTTTGCAGATGCTGGACAACTGTGTCCCGTAATTACATTAAAACTTATATTTCTTAGTAGGAAAACAATTTCACTATACACAGAAAAGCACATTATAGAACACAAATAAAACAAATAACCATTGATTATTACGTAGGCTATATATGGTAATACAAGATAACGTGCTAACGGGAACATTACTACACTCATATTTGCTACAATGCTTAATAGTTTATTGCGTATTATGTACTATGTATTAGTTTATAAATTAGAGTAATTTTCATAGTAGCCTAATGAAAGGAACATTAATAAGACCTATACATTTAAATACATATTTAACATCAAATTACCATACCATGGTTCTTAGTCGTTCTGTACACCATGCCAGAAAGTAACTTACCCTGATATACATTTTGTAAATTCATGATTACATATTAACAAGGCAATGGAGGTAAATTGTTAATAATTTATTGATCATCCTAATCGTTCTCTTTTTTTCAATCTTTTACATTTTTCATTCTAAATCACCACACCGCTGTTATATGTTTGGTAAGTCTTCAAGTGTTTTCGGAAGAGAAGGGGAGGGGGAGGGTTGTGTGTATTGCGCTCAGAACTGATACTCACTAATAGCCAGCCAGGTGAAGATGGAGCAGTCTACCTCAGCATTTAACCACTGGATCTATAGAGATAATTTCATTTTTAAGAAGGGAATTTCCTCGGGGCCTGTGTAGTTCAGCGAGTACTGACACTGACTACCACCCCTGGAGTCACAAGTTCAAATCCAGGGTGTGCTGAGTGACTCCAGCCTGGTCTCCTAAGCAACCAAATTGGCCCGGTTGCTAGGGAGAGTAGAGTCACATGGGGTAACCTCCTCGTGGTCACGATTAGTGGTTCTCGCTCTCAATGGGGTGCATGGTAAGTTGTGCGTGGATCGCGGAGAGTAGCATGAGCCTCCACATGCTGTGAGTCTCCGTGGTGTCATGCACAGTAAGCCACATGATAAGATGCATGGATTGACTGTCTCAGAAGCGGAGGCAACTGAGACTTGTCCTCCGCCACCCGGATTGAGGTGAGTAACCGTGCCATCACGAGGACCTACTAATTAGTGGGAATTGGGCATTCCAAATTGGGAGAAAACTTAATTGCTTTAAAGGATCTATTGGATGCCATCTCTAAAGGTCCTGCCTGCAGGGTACACTATAGTTCAACCACAAAATGTGCAGAAATATGAAACAAAGCCCATCGCTCTACTGTTGCTGCTGATGCAGTGGACTCCACTGCATGAAGCTTGACATAAAACTTGACACAATTGTTCCTTGTGTGACTTAGTGGAACTCTGCTGTTTTAAAATATTCTGCTCTTTTAGAATATTCTTGCTGTTCAGAAGATATTATCTTGAACCTCTTCTTTAGAATAAGTGATGGTCTATCAGTAAGGGTTAAAAGGGATTTAGGGGCCATTTACATGACAACGTTTTCAACTAAAAACGGAAAACTTTTTATGCATTTTGGCTGTTCGTTTACACGACAATGCCGTTTTGGGGCCTGAAAACGCTAACTTTTGATAACGGGTTTCAAAGTGCACGTTTTTGAAAACGATGCCGTTACAATAAACATACAAAATGCAAATTTGTGAAAACGATGATGTCATGCGCACGCGTATTACGTGTTCAGTCTATAGGTATGCACGCGAGTACTTCAAAACAACACGCGAGACATTCAAAACTACAATGGCAGACTACAGGACTGTGTTTGTGCTGCTCAAGATTTTGTCCAGACAAAATTGCTCGATGCTTTCACCATCTTCATTGTTTGTATTCACCGCTCTGTGGAAGAATGCTTATGTGTGCAGGCATGTAGTGTTTCTTTATAAAGTGTCATCGCCAACTACTGGCCTGGCATGCATAATACAGCACTTTTAGTCGTTTTCGCGGATCCTTGTGAATGGGGATCGTTTTGACAATGTTGTCGTCTGTACGCGAAACTTTTCAAAAAGCAAAGGAAAAACTTTTCCGTTTTTAGTACATCGTTGTTGTGTAAACGTTCCCTTAGTGTTTTTAGATGAAAGCTTTGACCTAGCAACTTTGCTGTTGATTTTATGGTCATTAATGTCCGTTATGTTGCTATTGTTTTATGCATTTAAATGAACTTGATGTCTCAGTGTTTTGAATGATAAACCTTGTCCATGTACTGTCAGTGCTGTTAGATTTAATGTTTATTTAATTCATGTAATGATTAATGCACTTTTTAGAAATGTCATAAGGAGCTCTTTTTGTGAGGCTCTTTTTGTTAGTAATAACAAATGGAATACATTTTCTTCCTCTTTGCACTTTTATGTTAAAATGATTATCCTACTCAAATGTATGAAATAAAATAAAATAGAAAGTTGAAAGTAATCCAAAAGTAATTAGATTAGATTACCCCAAAAATGTCTACGTGATTGTTACTGATTGCATTTTTTTGTCATGTAATTTGTAATCAGTACCTGATTACAATTCACAAGTAATCTGTCCATCACTGATTACAGCGTATTACAGGTTATTGACATCCATCAGTTCCTGTAGCTTAACTAGTAGAGCATGGCACTAGCAATGCCTAGAACAAGGGTTTGGTTCCCAGGGAACACATATACTGATAAAAATGTAGACCTTAAATGCACTATAAGTTGCTTTGGATAAAAGTGTCTGCATAATGCATAAATGTAAATTTGCATTGCAAAAATAATTATGGAATAAGTAACAAAATATGTCCATTTCCTTTCTTGAAATGGATTGGAAACTAGCTAAAATTTGATGCCAGTATTGGACCAATTTGAAGTTGTGTTTTTTGATTCGTTGATCTCCTGACTGACTTCTTTGGCTTGAGCGAAGTCATGCAATATGTTATGATTTTGACATCTTGTACAAATTATATATTTTTTTTATTATTACCGAGTTGTCATGACACTATGATGGAACATATAATATCAACACAGCAGACATCAGGCCATTATTGTTTTTTTTTCACATTCTTTCTGTCTCAGCCTATGAATTGTGAATCATGTCTCGAATCCTCAGTTAAACAAGTGCGACAACACCTACATCGGTTCTGAATCTATGTAACAGCAGCAGACGATCACTGAAGCAGACCTGCTTCTGGACGGATTTTTCAACCGCAGGCTCACAAAAGCACACACGCAAGCACACATGCACGCACCTACACAGATGTCTCATTGTTCCTTAGTGGCTCACTTGGTGTGCTTAATTAAAGCTGAATAGCGGGAATGTCCCCACAACTGCTGCTGCAGCTCTGAGAAAGAGCACTCCTCTCCCTTCTGCTCTCAAGGTCTCTGTCTTCTATCAACCTATTCAGAAATCAAGCCTCCCCCTCAGTACGTGGTCTTCAACGGCACGCAACAGATAAATTGTAGATGAAGACCAGCGCATATTATTTCTTTTAGATAAACAGCTGTATCTCATGTTCCGTATTTCATAGAGTTTTCATGACTTTTGGCAATATAAACTAGTCTGGGAGGTGACAAAGGCCAGTTGCATATGAATTATGGACAACAGAGATTTCAATACATCTTAATGCTAAAATGGCCAATTCACATGGCACTGATACCATCTTATTTTCTAACTGCACCTTCTCTGACTTTCTTCCATTTTTTAATTCCATTTCCTTCCATCTCTTTTTACAATCAATGCTTTGGAATATTCAACACCAGGTTCAACCTACAGCTTGTCTGGTGGTAAAGGTTATCTTATCAGCTCATGTTCAGTTTGAGTGATCAACTCAATGGGTAGACTGAGGTATTTGTAAAGTGATCAGAGCAGAAGAGTTCTAGTTCACAGAGATAACAGGTCATCTGCTACTCATCCAATGGGCCCGAGAGTTAGCTAAAGCTTTGAGATTAAATTACAGTATTGTGCAAAAGTTTTAGGCACTGGTGAAAAATGTTGCATAGTAAGGATGTCTTCAAAAATAATGTCATAAATAGTTTTCATTTACCAATTAATGTCATGCAAAGTCCAGTAAACATAAAAAAAGCTAAATCAATATTTGATGTGACCACCTTTGCCTTCAAAATAGCACCAATTCTCCTTGGTACTCCTGGACACAGTTTTTCTTTGTTGCTGGCAGATGGGATGTTTCTTGGAGAATTTGCCACAGTTCTTTTATCTATTTAGGCTGTCTCAATTGCTTCTATCTCTTCATTTAATCTCAGACTGACTCAATATTCAGTGGGGGGCTCTGTGGGGGCCATGCTATCTGTTGTAGGGCTCCCTGTTCTTCTATTCTAATCAGTTCTATTTACAAAAGTAATGTTTGGGAGTCTAACATTTATATTTCCTATTGACACACTAAAGCTGAAGATATGCATAACTATCTTAAGATAAATGTTTTTTGTGAAACATTTTATGTGCCTAAGACTTTTGCACAGTACTGTATCACATGGTTCATTTCATGTATTACAGCAGTTTTTAGATTAAATGTTCACTTTGTGGTGCTAAAAGTGAGTTAAATGTTCTCCCAAACAGATGAGGTTTTTAAAGTTAATGCTCTCTTGAGATTTAAACCAACAAAGCCTACCTCCCTACCCTAAACCTTAAATTTAAACCTAGATGACGTTTTCAAGGTTAAGACCATTAATGATGCATGAGTCTTTCAGTTCCTACCATTTTACCTAACATCTCCTTTTGTGTTCTAAGGAAGAAACTCATGGTTGGAACAACATGACATTGAGTATATCATTTAATTTGGGGTCAATTATCCCTTTAAGTAAAAATTAAACATGCTATTCAAAACGAAACTTTCGAAAACGAAAATGATTGATCACGTTTTTGCATGCATCATATCTTATTTAATGATTTATAGCACAGAGTGTTTTCCAGTTTAGTGAATAAGTGTAATACCTGTACATGTTATTTGTGAAAATATGTGTAATGAGAATTCTAGTGTTTTAAACAGCAATGCATGTCCTTAAAGCCTGGTTATAAAGGCATAACATATTTTGAGTGATTTAAGCATGTGTTTAATGCATAAAATGCTGTGAATCGTGCATGTATTAAGGTGATGTATTCTGAAGCATATGGGTAGGCTAATGCCGTGTTTGGGTTTTCATTTAACATTAGCCTCTACTGTATTTCATTTTGTTGTATTTGTTGTACCATAATTCAGTTTTTTGTATTTTCTTTATTTATCTGTTTATTTGGATTTTTAGATATTTTTACAGGAAAACAATAAAAAAAATTATCATCAAGAATAAGATTTTTGCCCTAATATCAAAGGCAAATTATGATCCAATGTGAATTTTCTTGATAAAAAAAAAAATGAACATGCCTGGTATCGTGCATGTAAAATGGCTAGAAATAGCATTTTAGCTTAGCGTAAAGCTGTCAATTTACACAAGGTTTATTTCTATTTCTTCTGCACCAAACTTACTTCTCTGTCTGCTTGTATGAATGTAACACATCATAAGAAAGTGTTTCACCTCTGTTCAAATGCACTTTGGATCGCATCATTTATATGTATAAATGTTTTCCATCTGAAAGGACTAAATATTAAATGAAACAAATGACAATAAAATGCAAAGTAATCTCTTCAGTAATCAAAATACTTTTTAAATGTAACTGTATTCGAATTACCAATGATTTAAATTGTAACTGTAGTGGAATAAATTTATAGTACTTATATTTTGTATATATTTTACAAATATATTTTTACAAATATATTTGTATATATTTGTATTATATTTTTGTATTTTATATATATATATATGGCCCCCTCGACCACTGTTTTTTCTTTTTTATAAACAGCCATCAGAATAAAACCTCAAAATATATTTTTGTATCCTGTGTTGTTCCTTTACAACCACCAGCTACAGTTCAAAGAACTGTTTTCAACAGTTCAGTGTATGGATTTCAAAGCACAAAATCAAATGTCAAAAATGACTTTAGCATATATACAGTAAATCAAATTTTTTCAATAATTAATTATATAAAACATTTATAAATAAAAATTAATTCCAAAAAATTCAACCAAATACAGTAAGACAAAAAGCAGTTTCTATGGGGGCCTGGGTAGCTCAGCATGTAAAAACGCTGACTACCACCCCTGGAGTCGTGAGTTCAACTCCAGGGCATGCTGAGTGACCCCAGCCAGGTCTAAGCAACCAAACTGGCCCGGTTGTTAGGGAGGGAAGAGTCACATGGGGTAACGTCCTTGTGGTCACTATAATGTGGTTCTCGTTCTCAGTGGGGTGCATGGTGAGTTGTGCAAAAATTCCACGGAGAATAGCATGAAGCCTCCACACGAGCTATGTCTCAGTGGTAACGCACTCAACAAGCCACATGATAAGATGCGTGGATTGACTGTCTCAGACACAGAGGCAACTGCGATTCATCCTCACTACACCACTACAAGCGCATTTGGATATGGGCATTCCATATTGGGGAGAAAAGGGGAGAAAATCAAAAAAAAAAAAAAAAAGCAGTTTCTATGAAGAATTTGAAATCACATTTATTCTGAATCAGCATCTTGTCTCTAATTTAGGTCAGCCCGGAAAATCTCATCTATATCGCAGCCAATTTTACTCTACTATAGCTTTGGCCAGACAGTGGGTGGAAGTAGCTCCTGCATGCCTTATGAATTTCAGGCAAGTCTCCAAAGTAATGTTCTCATAAGCCACCTCCATTGGCTGGGGAAGATTTTCCTGCTCATATATTTTCGTCATACAGTATACCTTCTAGCCATTCATAGAAAAGTGGTCTATGGGAATATGGTCAACTACAGTAGCACAGATCTCATCAGAGACAAATGTTCTTGGTGGCTTTCCTCCCTTCATCTTCCTTCTTGTACTAGTCTTCTCCCTCTTATTACAACAATTCCTGCACTGTTTTTATACATCCCCAAAGTTCTGACTGGCATGAGAGCAAATTTTGATATTTTACATGGTGAAAATTGCATGCCAACTGTGTTTAGGTTGTGGCCATTGCAATGTTTTTTGAATGAGAGTTCGTTCTACATGAGCACATGGTGTAAAATGCTGAATTTGTGTTTAAAGTCTTTCTTTTAGAAAATTAGGACATTTGGAAAATTAAATGGATTTAAACATCTAAGCAATTAAGGAAAAAAATAATTGTTCCACATGAATTTTAAAAGTGAAAGATCCTCACAAAAGTCCTGGGTCATGGACAAGCTTAGTCTCTATCTCATCATAATAGCTTGACCTGACGGCCAGCATCTGTTCACGTCCTGCGAAACTGGAGCTGCTGAAACACTTATTAGAGTGGACCAGTAGTTCCCAACCTTGTTCCTGGAGGCCACCCAACACTGCACATTTTGTATATCTCCCTATTCTGACACATCCAATTCAGGTCTTGGAGTCTCCACTAACGAGCTGACGAATCAGGTGTGTTTGATTAGGGAGATATCCAAAATGTTTAGTATTGTGGGGCCTCCTGGAACAGAGTTGAGAACCACTGGAGTGGACATTAACAAGGCAGCATACTAGCCAAATGCCTTGTAACTTGGACGAGCAAGGTGTCGAGATCATTAATTTTAACGAGGAGAGCCGATAATAATCTCACTGGACCTCGTATTTTACTGACACCGCTCTCCTTGGCTAGTCCATAGAACTGGGATACAAGGAGAACCCCTAACTTATCAAGGCAACACAGCTTGGACTCATTATACAGAATATCAGTATTAGTTTAAGATCTATTACAATAAGTGGATTCCCAAACTACTGATAATGGCAGTCACTGGAATCCTAATTGTCTGAGACAAAGCAGGTTTTAATTATTTTCCAGCCTATCTATCTTTCTCCCTCACCTTTCTCATATCTTCCCTTCTGCTTCCATTGTACAATAAAATCATCTGGGAGTTATGGTGAGTGTTTGAAGTGCTAGAGGCGCCCGTAAATTTGGCGGGCACCTTTGGGAGCTGGTGCAGTGGAGCTGGCTGTGCTACTATTTCATAGCAAGGATGATTTGTGGCTTTCTATGTACTTCTAACAGAGGCTCTGTAAATCTTAACTCATGCTGCCATCATTAAGGAACGGGGGGCCGGTGAGCAGAGGCCCAAGGGCCACTTCACATGGACTAACGCTTTTGGTCATTTCACTGCTCTTTACATTTCATTGTGGGGATCGTATCCAAGCGTATCCGAGCCAGACAGACTTCAGCCCTTGGTGACTGTGACCTTGAAGCTGTCACACTGACTTCGCCCACGTACAAGTCTGGGCTTGGCTCTCCAGAACCTCCCCTGGCCAGCAGCAGCTGTCCTACACGCTCATAAAAATCATATTCCTATTAAGTTATAAAAAGGTTTTGCAACAAATGCACCATTTCATGGGCTTTAAAGAGAGGGAAATGTCAGTAAGAGAGTAAAACTGAGTTATTGCTTCCAGTCTGAAAAAGAGCAGAATATATGGTAAGAATAAAGAATAAAGGAAAAGAATAAAGGAAAAAAATTATATGAGGATGAGAGGAGAAAGAGAAAGTCCAGGAGGGGTGTGCATGGACTTTGTCCATTTTTTACCCAAACTCCTGGACTCCTTGTTGTAGACACCTGTGTGCATCTAACGTTTCAGCAAGTCTCTGAAAAACAAACGCACAGCTCCGATCTCTTAATCCGCTTGGCTCTGTGGAGCGTGATCACATGATACGGCTGGGCCGATGATGATGGTGGGCCATGGTTGTAGGAGTGAATGGGGGGTGTAAGCTTAATCTTTTTTAATTCAAATCAAGGAGGTCCCTGGTGGGACACAGGGATGATACCCTATCCGCTGCAATCAGGCTGACCCCCACTTCGGGCGCGCTCTAAATGATTAATGGAGCTGCCTTCCCACTGGTTTCTACGGCAACGGGTAACCTGATAGCCCACAGGAATTTAGCTGCCCGCCCAAGTGAGCGCCAAGGGAGGAGGCAGAGAGGGAGAGTAAGAGAGAGAAAGAGAAAAAGAAAAAAGAGAAATGAAGCAGTGGTACAGTCTGTAAAAGGGAGCTGATGAGAGGGATGGGGGTTGAGAAGGAGAGTCCTTCTTCCAGCCTGCTTGCTAGGAGAAAATGAAAACTTCAGTGAAGATATAGGGTAAAAGCGCAGTCAGGTATACTTCACAGTCAAGTTCTGGAAGTAGAAATCCCATAGATTTTCTCCATAGGCGAACTGATTTTTATTGATAACTGAATGTATAAATCTTTAAAGACCATACCTACTATGAGATCCATGGTTGCTGATCGGTGGTATATGCCCCTGTTGAAGCTATCAGTCCACGCTATTTTGATTTAATTGTTTAAAAATTGTGTTTAATTGTGGAAATCCAGATGAAGAACTACACTATCCATGAAACAGTAGAGAAAGTTCTACCAATCAGAGAATCATGGCGAACAAAGCACGGCAAACAAGCTCTGAAGCAACAGCCCACTCCCATGATGCACTGTGTGTTACGAGTGATAGCGAGAACAATAGACCCAAGAGCAGAGAAACAGTTCAAAGGATTTGATTATTTCATAGGATATAATAGCAGTCACTGGGCTGTGGAATTCAGGAACAGATTTGTAGAATCCTCCGTTGAAGCTAGTGATGCAGAACAATGCCCAGCAGAGATGAGCGAACTTAACTCCCGACATGCGGGCAGAGAACGAGGTATCCTCCGTGGAAGGACAGCTGACTCGCAGCAATACTGGAAGGCAACTACACATCCGACACGCGGGAAACCAACAGATACACGAGACAGGACCAACTAGGCAGCGAGAGTGAGGTTAGTACTCAACATCAAACAACAATGCTCAAAACACATTTAACATTCAACAATCCAGCAAAGGACATGACACACAAGGGGATTGATATAGGCAAGAACAAACAAAGGTCAGGTGCAGCTCACAGCTAGAAGTTGGCATGATCAGCGTTCCCATGGAAACAATCAGGGTTCCCATGGAAACGCTGATTCGGCGTGCCAGCGGCACCTGAAACACATGAGGGCAAAAACGTGAACATGCTTGGAACAAAACAAACAGGGAACGATGATGCCTCGTTCCTCCTCAGACAAAACCCAACCTGACAAAGTGACAGGACCATGACATCACCAGAGAGCGCACGGTGGTAACTTGCTCACGGCGGTAACTAACAACCGGACCCATGCGCTCACATGAAACATACACTAAACACAAGACAAACAGGGGACGATAATGCCACGGTTCCGTCAGACAGAAACCCAATCTGACAGGATCGTGACACTGTGAATGACGCAATCGAGTCTGTCTTCCTACACTCTAAAACTACTTGTAAATGTGGAAAGATCTTATTATTTTGCAATAGAGTTTAAGTATATTATTTCTTTACTTATAATCAACAGCCTTAAATGAATAAAACACAATTTTTTATTTTATTATGTCATTTGAAATACTTCCGGAATCAAGACACCTTAAAAATTGGGTGGGCACTGTAGCACCTCATTGTGTGAAATAATGATTAGACTGATGATTAGGAGACAAGGCTAGCTGTTCATTATTCTAATAATTAGGAAATAGGGAAAACATTACAAAACCAAGAGGCAGTTTATACAGTGTATGAATTTAGAAACAATATCCAAACATCTTTATTTATCACCATCCATCATCAGCTAAATATTGGCTTAGCACCATACTTAAAATACTGCCACTGCTGCCTCTTTGTCTAGCCATATTGAATGCATGGCCAATGTAACGCATGGGTTTTAAATAGCTGCCAAGCCCATTGTCTGTCCATCCAGAGGGCGATTGATAAGGGAATCCATGTTAACTAGATGGGACCTCTTGTGCTTAAGTGGCCTTTACTGGGTAAGAGGCTACATGGGGATTGATATTGATAGAAACTAAAGGTCTAAATTGATCTGCCCATCAGGTTCACAGCCAAATAGTGTCCCTGACTAGACGGAAGGATGATTAAACTTCACCAATCATGATTTTGAACATAGTGGAAAAGTGCAGATTACCAGACAGTTAGATTTAATCCATATATAGGTTATAAGAAATGTAATGTCTGAAATTAGGGTCAGTTACACATTAATAGACAAACATTCTGATTACTCTAATTACTACTGGCCTTCTGCATTCTAACAACATGTTTACATGTACTTTACAAGTTCGATTTCAGACTAAAACAATAATTCTTCTTTTAAAAATTCAATGTAAACACTTTATTTCTAATGTTTTGAAGTCGACAAACAGACCTAATGTAGATAATGTGATTGTATATGCATCCAGCATGTATACACACTGTTAATTGGACCAAAACTGGCCTTGACCTTGTGTGCATGCTCTGAAAGACAGGTAAATGTATTTAAAGGGATAGTTCATCCAAAAATGAAAATTCTCTCATCATTTACTCACCCTTATGCCACTGCAAATGTGTATGACTTTCATTTCTCGACAGAACACAAACGAAGATTTTTAGAAAAATATCTCCACTCTGTAGGTCTATACAATGCAAGTGAATGGTGACCAGACCTTTGTAGCTCCAAAATTCACATACAGGAAACATAAAAGTAATCCATATGACTCCAGTGTTTAAATCCATATGTTCAGAAGCAATTTGATAGGTGTGGGTGAGAAACAGAACAAAATTTAAGTCCTCTTTTACTCTAAATTTTTACTTTAACATTCAGTTTCAGATGTGAAAATGAAACTAAACAGGCACCACATATGACTTTCATATGTAAAAGTGAAAGTGAAAGTGGAGATTTAGGGTATTAAAAAAAAGTAATTACATTTAAATGCTTCTTACCCACACATATTTTATCACTTCTGAAGATATGGATTTAAACACTAGAGTCATATGGATTACTTCTTTGTTTCCTTTGTATGAATTTTGGAGCTACAAAGGTCTGATCACCATTTACTTGCATTGTATGGACCAACAGAGCTGAAATATTCTTCTAAAAATCTTGGTTTGTGTTCTGCTGAAGAAAGAAATTCAAGGAGGAGGGCTTGGCCGGGCCATGAGGGTGCATGAGAGATATAAAGGCGAGCCGGGGACGCCAGTTCAGGAGAGAGAGGGACACACGTGGTCGCTGTGTGTGTGTGTGTGCGTGTCTGTGTGTTTTAAGTTCATTTATGTCATTAAAGTTCTGTTGACTGCTCTGCCGGTTCCCGCCTCCTCCTTGCCCATCCTTTATCTGTTACATTGGTGCCGAAAACCAGAAAGGAGGAGGGATGCGATGTCGTGGAGTCCTCACTGCTGTTGCCCACCAGGGGAGGAGACGCGGCCATCTGCCGGGGGATGGAGTTGCTGCTGCCGGCCACCGAGAGTCGGAGGAACCGCTGCCATCCACCAGGAAGGGGAGAAGCCGTTCCGTCCGCCAGGGGTCGGAGGACTCTCTGTTCCATCCGCCCGAGGAAGAGCGGCTGCCTGAGGACCAGGCGACGGCGTGTCAGGGGACCGGCGAACAAGTTTTTTCTTCTCAAATCAAAGTAAAACGCCAGATTATCAGTTCATAAACACTTACTTTTTGCTCTGTTCCTCACATAATGCAATCTTATGACATATAAACACTTTTACTATAGCGTATGACTCATTTAACATTTGCATCACATAACCATCTACATTTACAAGCTTGTTTAAGTGTGATCATATTGCACGGAAGCTCAACTGATAGATTGTTGCATATGCGAATCAAAGGACCGGGGTACTAGTCCTGAAGAGCACGCGAGTCGACAAGTGTCATTGAAGCACCACAAAATTACGTGGTTGCTTCAGAAATTGTGTTTGTCATCTCACTTTTTTTTTTTCTGACACTATAGGTTAGGTTTAGGTTTATGGTTTAGGGTAGGTGTAACGATGCCGCTGGTACTGGCAATGACAAAGACAATGACGATGAATTGTAAAACCCAAGTGCAATTTATTACAAACGTGAAATCCCAAAAATTTAAATCCAAACATGAACAAAACACAAACATAAACATGGACTTGACTTGACTTGACTTGACACATTACCAAACTCAACCAAAGTTACATTCAACAATACCTGACAATGGACAAAGGAAAACATGAGGCTTAAATACATGAACATGGGAGAACACCTGACAAAGATAACCAATAAACACTGAGAACTCTAAACAAGATAACGAGACAATAAACCAATGAAAACACGACACATGAACATGGAGGGAAAACATGAAATCACAAGACAAGGGAACACATGACATGAAACAGGAACTAGAATACAAAATAAAAGACATGATTTACATGAACACACACATTAAACATTACAGTAGGGAGGTTGGTTTTGTTGATTTAAATCTCGATAGAACATTAACCTTAAAAACCTCATCTGTTTCACTCGCTTTTAGAGCCACACAGTGTACATTTAACTTTGGAACTGCCCTGAGACATGTAATGAACCACATTTTTTTTGCAGAAACATTGTCACAATCACGCAGTGTTCGTTGCATGGGAGAAGGCACTCACAAATTGTGATGTCAGAGCACCCAACCTCTTGAGACATAGAGAAAGATCAAAATAAAAAAAATAAAAATAAGCTTTGAAGGAAGTTAGTAATGTTGTTGGTTTTGTGAATTGTTTTCTGGGGTTTGCTACCAAACCTTGCTGTTGAGCAAATTTCAATAAAATTCATAATTAATATTTACTCAAATTCCATTATTTTTATTATTATTATCATTATCATTGCCAGTTTTATAGTTATTATTAGAACTAATTTTTGCCTAACAACAACAACAATAATTCAGCAAATAGGAAGTACAAATTTATAGATATGATTTAAATATGAAGGCAAGTGTAGAAATAAATGGCATGTACACATTTAATTACACAAGCCTTTTGTTTTATATATATATATTTGCAATGTGAATTATCATTTTTGACTTCATAACTATCCAATCTGTAGAAGTAGCAGGTGTTTAGGACAAAAACCATCACTGTTTCTCATTTCATGCTCATAGTTTTGAATGAATACATCACATTCATCCAGGCGGTCACATATGGTCTAGTCGCACAAATATTTTAACGTATCCGAAGCTCAAATCAGATCTGAAATTCTGTCTCTGCAGATGGTCAGAACTCCACACAGCCACGAGCGACACTCTGCCATTTGTCCATGTGTCATTTGTCAGATGCAGTGAAAAGGCAGCTTCAGTCCAGTAAGATGGAAGAAAATGATCTGCAAAAATGTAGTGAGTACTTTTCCAGTTTAAATAAAATTGTACTGAGTAAAAAGTACTATTTTTCTTTGGAAATGTAATTAAGTAAAAATTGCACTCAAGTAAAGTACAAATCCCAAAAAAATAATACTTAAGTATAATGCTTAAAGGTGCAGTATGTAAGATTCAGAAACCCTTGTTATTAATGACACCTGTGGCCTTTAAGTGAACTACAGCCAGCTACCTGTTGCACATGCTCGCTCTCGTGCACACACTCCATAGGGACGCGAGCGAGCGAGCATCGACCAAAACAATGACGTAACGTACAAAGAGACAACATGATTCACCAGCATCATGCTGACAGATGAGGTAGCATAATTAAAATTACACAGTTATGATTGTTTTACTACAAACTTTGAGACTGCATATTATATTTGACTCTCCAGTGCTGGAACAGGGCTTAAACAAAGTGTGGATATAGGTCTGACTATGCGAGACTGTAGATTGAAGTAATCACTTTTCTTTGCATGTTACATTAACTGCATTAATACGATAGCCTATGTCGGCGTTAGCTAGCTAACCAGCTTTATCAATAGCAATAGATTTAATGGATGATGACAGTAACTGTTTATAAAATAGACTGTACATAATAAATATGTTGACACAATTCAGTATTGATGTGATTCCATCACAACTGTTATTTTGATATATCGATGCGCTATTGTTTTATAATAATAGATTGTATATATTTTCTGTATAACCAAGTTAGGTTACACTAATGAATGGGTCTTTTTGCATTATCTTGAACATTGTCTAGCATTCATTTCATGTGTTATTGTTGTTTACCTTGCTGAATAATTACAGATTAACATTGATTATGACAGTTACTGTGCAGGCAAGATCAAGTTAGCTAAAATTACACAGATCAATCCTTATGGTAATATATTTCACATGCTTTGCAGTTATGTAAGCTTACCTGTCCAATAAGAAGAACGGCAATTCAGGGTCGGTTTTGATCCCCAAAACCTAACGAATGTCCCTCCAGGAATCAAATGCCTTGCCAACGTTCACTCTAGATTTCGCTTGACCACGATCACGTTCCCGCTTAGCCAGACGGGACTCAGCAGATAAATGTTTTTTTTTTTTTTTTTTTTGCTTACTCAGAGTTTGTGTAGAAGTCAGTGTTGTGCTGGGAGCCGGATGTATGCTGGATTCCATTTCTAAGATAACATAGTGGAAGAGAAGCTATTACTGTCTGAGGCAAGGCTGTCGGGAGCACACATAAACGTCACATACTTTGGATTTTCCCGGTAAATGCGACCCGCTCCCTTTGCATGAAAATCAGTCTACAGGCTTTAATAGGCAAACTAGGAAGTCCGGGAAGGGCTCATTTTTTAAGTTGCGTTAAAAGCCGTTCACACATTGGCAAAAAATGGGCGAATATTACATGAAAATTGTTACATATTGCACCTTTAAGTATTTTTACTCAATTACTTTACACCCCTGGTACTGACTGATGCATTATCCCTTGAAGGACCTTCCGGGTCATTTTGAGCCATTTAAGATTTTAACACCGATTTACATCAACTAAACTAACTTTTCAGCCTGAAACTTCATGACATCCCCTCCGGAGGGTGACCTGAACCTGATGATGTAAAATGCTTATTGAATGTTTTTTAAAAGGAAGTTATAAAAAAAAGTCCCTTCGTAGAACCTCCTGGTCAATTTGACCCGGTTAATACAGAAACTTGTAAGAAAGCTGCAAAACAGTAGTACAGTTCCAAAAAGTACACACATACTCATAATTGCACTCACACACCCTCTCCCCACACACACAATCACACACACACACACACACACACACACACACATTCATACATTCTGATTCTGTGCTCCATTGATTACCTCTCTCTGTCCCTCTCTCCCCCTCACACTTTCCATACACATATACCCTCACACACACACACACACACACACACACACACACACACACACATATACATACTGTACATAGATACAAAGACACATACATACACACAAACACACACACACACATACACACAACTTTTTCACACACCCAAATGTGTGTTTGGCAAATAAAACAAAATTATATAGATGAGACTTTTTTTTTTTTTTTTTTTGGAGAAAAAAAAGTGGACAAAATGCTACAAAATAGGACTCTTTGTTTTTTATTTGCATAAAAATATTTGACTTACAGTACTATACATAAAATTACTGAAATATGCACAAGGAAAATGTGTAATAAGTACTGTAGGTAAATGAGTTATGATCAATTGTTGGTGGAAAATTGGTAAATTCAGATGCTGAGTTGTAATTCATAATGGTGGGTCAGTTTGACATGGTGAGGTCTAGGGTGGAACCTGATTGTCAGCACTCAGCACCAAGGAAGGGTTAAGGATTGTGCTGCCAAACAGCCTGGCATTTCACAAAGCCTATATTACTAGCACAATATACATCCAAGCCCTCTCTCTATCTGTCTCTTTCTCTGTATGTGTGTGTGTGTGTGTGTGTGTGTGTGTGTGTGTGTGTGATGTTTGTGTGTATGTTGGGGAGGATCTGGTGTCAGGCTTATTGTTGTGGCTGAAGGTAAAATCAGTTGCTTGGCTTTCACAGGAAACCACACAGACAGAAAATGCTCCATGCTGCCCAGTCTGTGTGTTGAAATACCATCCGAAAGAGTGTGTTGTGGGTGTGCGTGTATAAGTGTGTATATTGGAATACATGCATAGTATCACCAAAGGTATCTGTGTATATGGTGTTGCTTCTCCCACAACATCCTGTCACTCATCAATGTGGCCTCAATTTTGGATTGACTTTCTCCAATGATGATACACAAAAACTCTTTGGTGTAATAAATACACAGCTTTTCAAAACAGAATGTGAGTTTTTGCACCACTGAAATTTGTTATGAAAAAGAGGGTTATAGAATGTGCATATCCGGGTGAGTGTGTGTGTGTGTGTGTGTGTGTGTGTGTGTGTGCGTGCGTGCTATACACAGTGCTGACTGACTGATCCAGTGGGGGTATCACTGACAGGCTGACAGGCCAGTAAACCCAATCTGACCTGTTCCTCCTCGCTCTGCTGTGGCCTCCGTCTCCCAGTCGCCCTCAGACTCCAGTTTCCTCTGTTTCCTGCGCATTCTCTCAAGCCTTTATAGACCTGCCACTAGTCACACACACAGGCAGCTTATACCCACAGAGAGTAAGGCAGTGTTGACCTAATACTGGTTCAGCTCTCTAGTCTTTGACCAGTACATCCATCTTCTGTTCTCTAAGTCTCTTGTCAGTCCATATTGTGGGAATAATGGCAGCTTATTAGATGGAAGTTTTTACATGACTACAACTACAAATAGGTATTGTATTTAAAGTACAGATATATAAATTATTAAAACTAATTTTGTTTACAATATGAGTGCAATACATTTACTTTGAAAACCATTATTCTTTAAAATTACTTTTTTCTACATTTTAGAATAATAGTTTAGTCATTAAACTGTGATTGTGAAACTGTGTACTGGACAAATGGACATATTGGGAATTATTCAGTATTCATCAGGGACGCAAACTCACAGGAGAGACAATCAATGATCCACGACACATGCATATTTTACCTGAATTAAAAAAATAATAATAATCTCAAAGCACCCATTTAAAGTTATTTTAATTATTAAAATGCAGGGGGAAAAAAAGTGAAAAACAATAAAAAATAAATAAAAGGCTTCTTGGTGTGGAGCACCTCTCTTTCACATATAAAAACAAAAGACTGAGCACAAGCTGGTCTTATATTGTCAATTACAATTACAATTTTTATTTTTGGGGTACAAAAACTTATTTCAACACTTTGGATCAAAAGGTCTTTAAAATAATGAGAAACACATTCAGTCAGGTGTGTCCAAACTTTTGACTGGTAAAGTGCATTAACTCTTTTTATATGGTTCTAGCATTATTGTTTTACTTTGGAAAAAAAATGTTCATGAAAAAAAAAAACTAAATTCTGACTTTTGTCTTTGCAAAGCATTAGCTATGTTTTTATCCAAGTTGCGAATTAAATTTATGCAAAAAACTATAATATCAATATCACGGACTAAAAATGGTTCAAGGCACAAAAACTGAAAATGAACTAATTTTTTTTGCAGAACCTAACCGAAAACAGGAACAAAGTGATTTTCAATGGTTTTGGAGTGAAAACGTTATTGTGTTCCGATAATATTTTCATGAAACCAAAGGACAAAGGGTTTATCACAGTAAATTTTGGGGGGTAAAATTAAACATGTGCTTTGATCCAGAAGGAAAATGCTGCATCACACATTTCTCTGCCCAATTTCCCTTTGTGTATATTGTATAATTACTAGATATACACTCATCAACCACTTTATTAGGTGCACCTGTACATCTACTTATTCATGTGATTATCTAATCAGCCAATCGTGTGGCAGTAGTGTAATGTATAAAATCATACAGATATGGGTCAGGAATGGGGAAAAAATTTGATCTCAGTGATTTAGACCGTAGCATGATTATTGGTGCCAGATAGGCTGGTTTGAGTATTTTTGTAACTACTGGGTCTTGATCTCCTGGGATTTTCACGCACAACAGTCTCTAGAGTGTATAGAGGATGGTGCGAAAAACAAAAAACACCCAACAAGCGGCAGTTCTGTTAATGACCTTGTGGAAGGTGACAGTAACCCAAATAACCACACGTTACAACAGTGCTATGCAGAAAAGCATTTCTGAACAAACAACACGTTGAACATTGAGGCGGATGGGTTACAGCAGTAGAAGACCCCTCCAGGTACCACTACTGTCAGCTAAGAACAGGAAACTGAGGCTGCAGTGGGCACAGGCTCCCCAAACTAGACAGTAGACGATTGGAGAAACATCGCCTGATCTGAAAAATATGGATTTCTGCTTTCGACATGTTGTGGATTTTGAGATGCTCTTCTGCTCACTACAGTTGTACAGAGGGTTATCTGAGTTACCGTATCCTTTCTGTCAGCTCAAACCAGTCTGGCCATTCTCTGTTGACCTCTCTCATCAGCAAGGCGTTTTCATTCACAGAACTGCCGCTCGCTGGTTGTTTTTTATTTTTATTTTTTTTACGCTCTAGAGACTGTTGTGCGTAAAAATCCCAGGAGATCAGTAGTTTCAGAAATACTGAAACCAGCCCATCTGGCACCAACAATCATGCCACGGTCCAAATCACTGAGATCAATTTTTTTCCCATTCTGATGGTTGATGTGAACATTAACTGAAGCTCCTGACCCATATCTGTATGATTTTATACATGTTGCCATATGATTGGCTGATTATATAATTGCATGAATAAGTAGATGTACAGGTGTACCTAATAAAGTGGCCGGTGAGTGTACATGCAAGGTTAATGGAGATACAATGAAAACATTATTAGAGGTAAAAAGTACATATCTACAGTTGTTTCCAAGTCTTCACTGAATTACTGTTAGATAGAATGCATTACTGTAATACAGATTTGATACTGCTGGGTTTTGACTCAGAAGCAGATCTTTAATTAAAATTATACGTAACTGTTAATTAACTGTATGCTTGTTATGATTTCTATGCTGATAAATCTACCACACAGGAAAACATTTATTTGCTTATTTTTGCTTATTTTGGTGAGGCAAGTGGCTTATTTTGGACTTGTTTTTCCAGATCAGGGTGCTTGTTTCTCTCGCGGGACCTGGAAACACTGCAACTGGTATTTCACCCACCCCTTAGCGCAGAGTACTGTCATTTTAAAAAGAACATTATTAACCGTTCTTTAATTTTGTTCTAACCATTTGTTATTTGTTACCATTTGGAAAGGAGACTGCGGAACATCTGAACCGGAATGAAAAAATAATGTTTATGCTCAGAATGAACTGAAATAAAAAACATTTGTTTTTAGTCCCTGATCAATAATATTCAAAAGAACAAAATCATAAATTTCTGAGAAATTTCATTACTTTTATTAATAAAATACTCATGGTTTAGAACATGCAGACAAAACACTGTAAAGAACAGTTCTCAGAGCATTATATGTGCACGTTCCTCCATCCTTATGACTTTACCGTACGGATCTATAAGATATTTTTCAAAAGTGTCAATAAACCTGCTCTTCGGCACAGTTCAAGTTTGTATTCGACTTATTTGATCTACAAACTCTATGCACGCTTTTGACTTTCTAGACACCGTTGATTTCAGGATGACAAGAGCAACATTTCAGATGTGATGATTGGTTCTCTGGTTAGTCCAGTTATAAATGAGTTATTCAGTCACATTACTTTTTTGATACACATCTTGTTTCCATCATAGTTTATGTGCATTTCTTCTTATCAAATAAAAAATGTTTTTTATGAGCATTTTGGAGATTTTATTTGCATCTTAGTGTTCCATCCAGCAGTTTTTATGCAATACCTTAAAATGTGCATAAACATATGTGGATGGAAACCCAGCTATTGACAACTTAAGGCAAGAATATTAGAAATATATAATTAATTGAAACACTTTCTCTGAAACAACTATAGTGTTCTTTATGAATTAGTTAGTGAAATACATTTTACCCTCTGTTCTGAGGACCTGCCTGGTGCCATTCTGTTGAAATTATGTGTAATGATCATGCCCTGTATCCCCAAGGCACAGTGTTTATTTTCATAAACAAGTTTATAAAATGAGTTGAGGAATTCAAACTGTGTAAACCAATGGGAGCAGAAATGTTTAGTCACAGTGGAATATCTGACATATGTGACTACTGAAGGACTGAGAGCTGCTGGGTTGGAGAATGGAGGAGTGGGTGGCTGGTAATACACAAATGGCAAACAGCAAACAACTAGAATCCATGAGCTGCAGACAAAGTTTGACATTGTGAGCCAAATATATATATATATATATATATATATATATATATATATATATATATATATATATATATATATATATATATATATATATATATATATATATTTGCTTGTGTGTGTGCCACAGTTGTCAATAGACAAAACTTCATAATAAAACATTTACAAACCACAGAAATTTTCCTTGTAAAGACTTTCTGTGTACGTTTAAGTGAAGTTTGGTCCTGAGATCCTATACCCTGTTTTGCCAAAATCCTTCGTCCAAGTTTGGGCTTAACTGACATCCAAGTAATATACAAATGAAGACAGAAACTTTTGTAACTACTGAGGTTACAAATGATCAAATAAATGAATGCACAGTTATATGTTTATTTATACTGTATATCTGAAGAACCGCCAGCAGTTATAATCAGCAAACAGGCAAATAACTAAGAGTCAATGTTTGCAGTGTGCAAGGGGTCCAACATTTGGTTTGCCCCCTTTGTCAGAGGCCGAGAGGCACAGTCTAACTGTGTTTCATGATTAATGAGAGAGGGAAATGGGGTCATGTTGTATTAAGAAAATGTGTGTTTAAACCTAAAACCGACACAGAGCTCTAGACTAATGCATCAGTTATCGACTGGACACCTGAGAGCGTGAGGCTGTTACAACAGTCCCTGCAGCCTGCTGGCCCATCCATAAACACCAGGCTTTCTCTCTTTTTCCCTTTCTGTCTCTCAGTCACTCTTTCACTTTCTTCCTTTATAGTTATTTTCGCTCTTAATTCGTCTTTTTAACCGTCCCCATTTTTTCCACTCTCCCTTTCATACAATCCCTCTCTATATCCAACATTTCCCTATTGTCCATTCACTCTGTCTGTATTTCTTTTCCATAGCACAATAGGCTCTGTGTCAGTGTGATTGTGTGTTTATAGGGAAGCCATAATGGCTAACACCCAATCCTCTCTGAATCCTCTCAGTGGACAGTAACTTGATCCTGATGACTTGTTGGGGATACAACAGCATGGCCTCAGGACGCAAAGTTGAGATCACACTTTTGGCCTTTGCCAGTCTTCTCTCTGCCTATATTTAATTCTCTAATGCCAGGAGAGATATTGGCAAATTATACAGTATGTGTAGATATTTGAGGTGAAGCTAGTTTCCCATTGATTTCATTGGTTACTAGCATAACCAGGTGCTTTTACAATTAAACATTTTTGGCTTTTAAAGAGAGCAACGTTAAGAACTAACATTGCATAAATTTAATTCAGATCTGTTTTTGGTTTGCTCAAGTGAACCATCATTTTGATGCAGAGAGTTCATATTGCAAAGTTTAGTTGTAAACCAAATATGGAGGGTATATAGCCACTAAACAAACAACAAATGATTTAGGAGTTTCTCATCCTCATTGCAGACCTACACAAATGAAAGCATTGGCGTACAGTGCTGATATTCCCAACTGGCAATGAAAAAAAAAAAATAGACAGTCTTGTTATGAAATGTCAACACAATGGGCACTTCTGAAATGGAAACCTGACATTTTCAAAATCAGATTTCAAGATTGTCTTTTCATCAATATGACAATTATCATAAATGGTTTATGAGGAGTGAATATTTCTGGTTCTGTTTTTTTTTCCTGAACGGAAACTTCTGCTGTAAGGTACAGTCAGTATATTTATACCATAATTAAGTTTGACTAGGACTTTGTCAAAGAAAAAGATGACTGCAGAGTTTGAAAAGCACATTGTTTATCTTAACTTATGTGCCTTCTACAATACAATCCTTATTTCCTATGTTTCCAACAAACATTTGAATATTTAAATATTTAAAAACAGTTGGCCACAGGAAGACTAGACCTGAACTTAAAATCATACATTCATTATATTTCACAATCATATTATTTCTATTAAAAAAAAAAAAAAAAAAAAAAGACAAATACAGGGAGAGGAATGGCTTTGTTGTCAGAGTTTTGTTCACAGCAAGGGAACAGAGAGTAAAAGCTTTACTGTTGAACCGCATGGCAACTGCTCGACCACATTAAACACTACACTGTTCTATACCAAGTATACTGCTCTACAGTAACTTGTTTTAGTCATTTTAATTTCAAATGTTTGTTAAAACATTTGTATTTTTCAATATTCATTCCAAGGACCTCATTAACCTTGACTAGTACTTTAAGCTTTTTATTTTTTTTTTTCTACGCTGTTGTCTTAGAAATGAACCAGCACAGGCTGAACAGGCTCTGAGGTGAGCCAAAGCTGAAGTATACAATATCATATTGATTTGCTCATAGCTGTCTAGCTCTTAGACAGATTATCCTGTTTTATTGGACCATTTCCTCATGGAAGCTCTACATTATGAGGCAGACAGGATCAAAAGCAAACACCAAGAAAGGTCACTTTAATCCTATAGCAACTACAGATATGATTTATTTATTTATTTATTTCTATTTATTTATTTATTTATTTATTTATTTCTTAAATGGTCACAAAAAAGAGAAGCAAAATACAGTTTGGCAGTCACATTTTACAAAAAGGTTACTTAAAAGGATAGTTCACCCAAAAATGAAAATTCTCTCATTATTTACTCACCCTCATGCTATCCCAGATGTGTATGACTTTCTTTCTTTAACAGAACACAAACGAAGATTTTTGAAGAATATCTCAGATCTGTAGGTCCAGACAATGCAAGTGAACGGTGATCAGCACTTTAAAGCTCCAAAAGCACAGATAGTCATAGTGAAAGTAATCCATATGACTCCAGTGGTTAAATGAAAATTTTCTAAAGAGATACTATCTCTTTGGGTGAGAAAAAGATCAATATTTCAGTCCTTTTCACTTTAATTGTTTACTTCCGGTCGTTGTCCAACACGCGTCCATGAGGGGAATTAGTTCACGCTGCCTCTGGTGTGACATAAGCGTGTAAGCGACCGGTTGCAAACAATTATATTGAAAAGGACTTAAATATTGATCGGTTTCTCACTCAAATCTATTGTATCGCTTTAGAAGACATTAACTTAACCACTGGAGTCGAATGGATCACTTTCACGACGACTGTCTATGCTTTTTGGAGCTTTAAAGTGTATCATCCACTTGTATGGACCTACTGAGCTGAGATATTATTCTAAAAATCTTTGTTTGTGTTCTGCTGAAGAAAGAAAGTCATACACATTTGGGATGGCATGAGGGTGAGTATTTTCATTTTTGGGTGAACTATTCCTTTAATAACCAGCCTGTTACAACTGCATTTTATTTCTACTTTTTCTATTCCTACATATAAAATAATCACAGCAATACTAAAAAGCCTTTACTTGTGTGCTACCACTATTATAAGGAATATGAACACTGCTCATAATACTGTGTACTGCACATTCTGTAAATTAAAGCATTTTACAGGGAGTTTTTTGGCCCTATGTCTATATATTTGAAATATACATTAATAATAAAAAGGGAAAAATATTTATTTAGGGAAGAAGAAAACATTTGCTTGTTTACATTTTGCAAATATGCAATACACTTTCTATTTACACAAATCCACACACACTCACACACTTCACTCATTGCCATCACTGACTCTGGGTCAGAGGTCAAGTGATCCATCATAACATTTCCTGCAGAGAAAGTCACAAAAAGCAGTCCTCTCAGGATTACACTGTGCTGAAGATGGTCTACTTTGTTTAGAACTTTTAAAGATGTTAGGGTTAGGATGTATGAACTCATTTAGCTATTCCATTTGAGTTATTCTACTTTGGCCACCCTTTTTTTCTTCTTCTTCTTCTTTCATTTGAGTTATTTTGCTTTGGCCACCATGTTTTTCTGTGTGTATTTGTGCTGGGTGCATGGGTCTTGTTGGTTACAATAATTGATGTTTTGCCATCTGCTGGGGTTTGGCTCAAAGAGTAGGCCTGTCAGTGTGGGCTTTTGAAAATCGAGAAATTGCACAAACACTGCATGCACAGTAATAAAAACAAGCTCCCGCTTGCTGCATTAGTCCTACATTAGTCCATGTGTCCGGCTCTAGTGATGCACCAATGCTGTTAAAGATGACTTTGTTCAAAGACAGTGACATTTTAAAGGCTTCCTGGATCAAGCCGAGCAATGTGACTTTCCTCCTTAGCTTATTTTCTTATTAAATGTCTGGCAGTAAAATTATGGCTTGTGGTCTAATAAAACAAAGTTTGTATACATTTGATGTAAAAGACACCTAACTTTACAAGTTTCAATAAAGTGCATAAAAGCAAGGAGTGAGCTAGAGAAACAATAAAGAATGATGGGGCAATCTTAGCAGCTCTCAGTAGGGGAGTACTATGGCAGGCCCAGTTTATTTACTTAAAAGATTATTTTTTTTCAACCGTGACTCTCTGGAGAAAAGATACAGACTGATGTTTTGTCACATGTAAAATACGAGCCGCTTAACAATATTGTGAAATAGTGTAAACAGTGAAATGACTCTCAGAGTAATAACCATCACTCACCATTTGTTGATGTATTTTTTTAAGCTTAATATTCCATTTCATGTGTGATGCTTTATTTTCTTTTTTCAAAAATGTACATTTTAACCTTTGAATACTACAAATATACAGGGTATTACATCTTACATCTTTAAAATGGTTTAAATATGGAATCTATTGCAGGAAACCATGCTTAACAGAAAAAGGTTAGGATACACCATATGTTATGATGAATTAATTTATTTATTTTATTAAAATTGGCACAGTTTTTCCAAAAACATAAATTTTGTGCCCTGAGCCAGATTCTGTACTGTGTTCACTCCCTCACTTTCATTCTGGATAAACAACCCAAAAATGTAACGTTGTAGGCAACAGTAATGACAGGTAGAAAAGCGTGTTGGTCTGCTGTGGTTCAGGAGTGAAACGTTTACACGCCTAATTTAGATTCATCAAAATATTGTTTACATGTCTCTGTGGAATTGACAGCGACAGTGTGCTGTTATATGAGCCAAATCATTTGTCAGTGCCATTGTGACAAGGGCACCACAAGACTCCTCAGAAGGATATGGGCTACTGAAGCCCAACTTCATATTCACTGGTGTGAAAAGTATCCATCAGCTTCAGCATTTAAATTGCCACCTATTTACTTGTGCTCGGTAATAGACTAAAAATGTCAAATTCCAGAATTAGACCAGAAGGTTGAGCAGTCAACAACAAAAATAGTATAGGTTAAAAAAAAAAACTTTATGACTGCAAAATGCAAACAGTCAGACAGATACATAAAAACTCACTCCTTACTTCATGGTCATCCTTCTCAACTCTACATGTAGACATTGGCCTACTAGCACAGATTTTGAAGTTTAAGTTCATTGCAACAAGATAATCTCTTCCAAACCTTCTGGAATCAGACACTATGTGCATTGACCCAGGGTGGGAATTCCCTAAGTTCCTCAATGAGGCCTCTAAAGCCCTGTGACAGTTTGTTGTTAACATATTGTGTAACCTAAAACCCCAATGAGACGTTTGTAACTCGCTCAACTTCTCTAGCTGTAAGCCGATAAGGACAATAGTTGACAGCTACACTGCAGAAGTCAATGACTTAAGCTGCCTCAGGCCAAGTATGGTCTTGAAGAGGTTATTGACAAACTTAACATAGGTTAACATTTTGTTTTTACGAAAAAAGACAAAAGAATCTGCTTTAAATGCCATTGTATATTTTTTTCTTCAAGTAGGAGAACATAATGTTTTTCACATTTACATTGGATGGCCAAATTATCACAAAAATGTGCCAACATGTGAATTTTCCAGCAGTTCCAATAAGAATACTTTCAGGTGCCCAGCTTTAACAGCCAAATATGGAGAGTGACTGGGTAGCAGGTTCCCACTGCTAAAGGGCTTATAACTTGCAAGCCCAGCACCTTTCTATGAGCAGCCCAATCAGATCCAGATGGTGTGGGTTATGACCTCCACAGGGCCACGCTAGTTGATCTACTGTCACTCAGTGGTTCAGTGTGAGTGTATCGGTATTAGTGAATTTGTGTGTGCGTGTGTGTGTGTTCAAAAAGAAGATAGTGATGATGTATGTCAGAGTAAAAGGAGTTCTCAGACTATAATTGTCACTTGTCTTTATGACAGATCTGTCAGCTAATAATCATAGACTAAATATGACATTGTATGACGCCTGTCTGTGGTTTAGCAACACACATACAAGACAATTTTGAGGTGTATAAACATACTTCACTTTGTAAGTTATTTTATTATTGTTATTATTATTTGTAAGATGCATTGTACAGACTTTGTTGCCTTTAAAGGAATATTCCAGGTTCAATACAAGTTAGGCTCAATTGACAGCATTTGTGGCATAATGTTGATTATCACAGAAACTAATTTTAACTCGTCCCTCCTTTTCTTAAAAAAAGCAAACATTGACGTTACAGTGAGGCACTTACAGTGGAAGTTAATGGGGCCATGATTTGGAGGGTTTAAAGGCAGAAATGTGAAGCTTATAATTTTATAAAAGCACTTACATTATTCTTCTGTTAAAACTTGTGTATTACTTGAGCTGTAAAGCTGTTTAACCTCCTGAGACCCGAGTGTGACTGCTGTGTGCATTTCCCTTTCCCTTTTTGATTTGTAAAAATTAGCATTTTTTTCTTACAAACTTATGTCCCCTCATATGGGGACAGTGGGACTAATTTGTGAAATTTAAAAATACCAAGCTATAGAAAGTCAGATTAAAAAATAAAAATAAAAATCAAATTGTTTATTATGTTTCCAGGAGTGTTGGTTATTCATGTTTTTGAGACGTTACAGATATTACAGCTGATTTTCTATGAAGCTGCTTTGGAACAATGTGTAATGAGAAACCACAAATAAAACACTATACAAATACAAATTATTTGACTTTTATATTACAATGCTTTTTTCTACTTTTGCAAACAAAATCTCAATGTTCCCTCTTTCCACTGTTAAACAAACAAGTGATTGCTAGTTTTACCAAAAAATAAATTAGTATAATTAATTCTGATTCAAAGTAATGGCCAGCATCATCCAATCATTTCCAACCATGTTAAAATCAAATTTAACATTATAAATACTGAATCTATGTACTGATTGCCATTGTCCCATGTCTGCAAAACATGTTGAGTGGTGCAAACATCATCTGCAGCCTGAAGCTGAAATTTTGGACGGATATTAGGAGTGAATGCACTTGGCTGTGAAAGCTATAGGATGTTCCCTTTCTCCCTATTTAGTGAGTTACTTAACCTCCATTGTGCTGTCTTTGTGCACTGGCCTCAGAACAGATCTTATTTTCATCCTAACTCCATATAAAAAAAACAAAATTTTTCATCTTTTAGATGAACCCAATTCTTTCTCAGTGTGATAATGCACAGTGAATATAGATTTCTAAGGGGAAAATAGCCCTATAGTCCATGTCAGTGGTCATTGTGTTTAAAAGTGTGCCATTTCACAATAAAAAAATATCACTCCAATCATTTGACTCAGACAGGTTTCAATGTAAAGACTAACTCCACTGAGCTCGGCGCCACGTTGTTTTGTTACATGACTCTGTGCATCAAAAGTTTAACCCTTTAATGATAGCCCAGAGTGTCCTGAACTGAGATCAGTCTGTGTAAATGAAATTAAATTATGCATAGCGTATAGCGAAGACAAAACACAATGTCCGCACAGAAGTACACGGGGTCGCACGAGGATAATCCCTCATTTTTGCAGGATTACAGTATTATGTCAATTGTAATATTGAATATAACTTTACACGATTTTATCACACTAAAATCATGTTAAAATGACAACTGTTTAAGTCTTGTGGCTAGACTTCTGAAACAATGAACAGTATTTTAACCTTTATGGATTGGCCCCATTAACTTCTATTGTAAGTGCCTCACTGTAACCCAGTTATTTTTAATTTTTATTTTTTTATAATCAACTTTATGCCACAAATGCTGTTTATTGAGCCCTATTTGTTTTGAACACAGATTATTATTTTAATCCATTCTATAAAAGTAATACTATTGGTGTATCTATCTAATAAATACATGTACTGTATATGTACATATGTTTGGTGCACATACAGTACATACTGAATAAATACTATTGTGAGTTATCCAGTGGGATTTCGGTGGCTGTTTTTCAATAACTGTTTCTCAACAATTGACCATTAATGTGAATCACAGGTAGCATACAGTGAGGAGCCACTGATGAATTGCAGTTTACAATAGAGACAGAGTGAATGTAAAATAGATACAGTAACAAAGTCAGAGATACAGAGTGGAAAGTATTTTAGGTATGAATGGAAAAATAGGCTGTGATGAAGACTGTGCCATTTCTCTCAGTTTCTCCTTCCTCTCTCCTCTGCTTCTTTCTTGTTAGGTGATCGGGTTTCACCTCTGGCCCATCAGCTGAATAGGTGGGGCTTGATCAACAGCAGGAAACTGAAGGATCAAATGGTAATATATCAGAATAAGACTGGGCCAAAGTCTGTACTTTGCCACACACACACACACACACACACAAACAACCACACTCACCCAGACTAAGGCCAATGTGACCACAGAAACAGTCACCTCTTTGCACACTAACAGAGGGAGTGAGTAACCTTCATTTGTGCCATACAAGACCATGGAGACCACAAGTGAAGCATCTTTATCTCTCTAACACACATCCGCCCACACATAAACACCCTCTCTCCTTTTTTCTCTCTTCTCCTTTTCACAAACACTTTGTTTATACCATTTACAAATTGTTGCCCACGGTCATGCAAATTATTATCATGAATTGTTTTTGGCATTATTTTTGTTTAAACTTATTATATGTAATGTGTGTTTATATGTATTCATTCATTTTAATTATTTTTCTAAGTTACCCTGAGGATATGTGTGATGGCTGGTGGGAATTTGCTTAATATTCTAATAAGAATTATTTGTAACTCTCTACCACAGATGTAAAGCAATAAAAAAATCACATTATTTTGGTCTCAGCTGAGGAGGTAGTGCAGAACTAATTATCTCCTGAATTACTGAACTCTAATTTAGAGGTTTAGTGATTAAAGATGATTAAATTAATTTAAATTTAATTTAATAGGCCTACTGCACACGCATCTCAAAATTCATCATTACAATCTTTGTAATAAAATATAATATTTATTTATTTATTTTATTTTATTTATTTTTTTTTACCTTTTTATTCAGACATGACCAACGTGATCAAAGTATTTTTTTTTTTTATTCATTATATTTATTTCTTTATTTTTGCTGTGCTCTACGTGAGTCGTTTTAGTCATGATAAAACAATTAATTAAAAAAAACAAAAAAACTCACTATTCCGGCTAATGCTGCAGTTGTGGAGTCATTAATCATATTATTTGACAACAATCATTAGCAGAGGTGCTCTGGAAAACGTCTAACTGAATGAACAAGCTCAGTAATATCTGATTTACATTGGAACCGGTTTTCATTTGCTGCAGTGATTTTATCTTTCAAGAAACGTGAGCAACATGGCAATATTTACAACATGGGCCCGTCTTAACAGCAGGCTATGTCAGTAGGTTGGTGTTAAATTGCAAAACAAGCTAAGGACATTACTACGGTGATTGTTTTCATCATAATGTGAAAGTGGACCGTTTAGAGAGAGACAAACTTAAGATAAAGCATTTATGTAGACAGACTCTACCTGTAGGCAATAATAGCCTATATGAGCTGTGTGAGCTGATATACATTCAGAGAAGCTCATTTGCGTTCAGACTCTGCAATAGCCTATATCTCTAGGCAGATGCTACTGCGATGCAACCCTACACCGGCTTTTAGCCCAAGTGGATACATAACGCCCTCCGTTTAGCTTAATGTCGGAGGAGCTTGAATTGGTGATTGAGTGCAAGAGTCGCTTTACAATAGTGGCATCCCGTTGGCTCTCCATACACCAGCAACGACCTCAAATGCTATGTGTGACCATATGATATATTGTAGCCTATACAAAAATGCCAACATTTTAATTTGCGAGTTCTGTTATAGATAATTTGGTTTCTAAAAACTCTGTTTAGCCTATACGTAAACAAATATATTATTATTATTATTATTAATATTATTAGCCTATTATTATTATTATTATTATTATTATTATTATTAGCCTATTGCTATTTTTATTGCTATTTTTATTATTATTATTATTATTATTATTATTATTAGCCTATTGCTATTTTTATTATTATTATTATTATTATTATTAGCCTATTGCTATTTTTATTATTATTATTATTATTATTATTATTATTATTATTAGCCTATTGCTATTTTTATTATTATTATTATTATTATTATTATTAGCCTATTGCTATTTTTATTATTATTATTATTATTATTATTATTATTATTATTATTAGCCTATTGCTATTTTTATTATTATTATTATTATTATTATTATTATTATTAGCCTATTGCTATTTTTATTATTATTATTATTATAACGATTATAGGCTATTCTTATAATAATAATAATAATAATAATAATAATAATACGGTTTTTTTTTTCTTTTTACACCGATTTTTACAGATGATTGATTCAGTCACAATCAATATTTTTTTCAGTCGTCCTGCACTGAGCATCCTGACCTGCACCCATTCCTGTCACATTGTCATCGCTGTTTTAGAAATATTTGTTTCAGATTTGAATCCAACTTTCACATGCTACTTTTAACTATTCCATTAAGCCCAACACTTATTGAAAGCCCCCACCACTCATGCTGCACTGGTTATTCGACGGTTTTAGTTGTCAATTAGCTTTATTAACGAACATACAAGCGTGTCTATCTTTGCATGCACAAGGGCCGATGGTTTAATGCAGTTCTGGAACGCGATGTGCATTCTAGGTATACATTTGATCAGTTTAAGTGTTCCCTGGGAATCGAACTCATGATCTTGGCGTTGCTAGTGGAACCCATAAAGATTTAATCGTTTGTTTAATTTTTCTCTGATGCATGGAGCCATGTCCGCGTTCACTAATTACAACCCAGGTTTTGATTTGTGGCAATCAGGACGGCTTCATCTCGTAAATCCTAGTTAAACTGGTTCCGCATTTCCCTGCGCTATTTCACCAAGTGTCATCATGCAGGGTCTTTGTGTTGCAGTCTGCGCAACCTACAGTAGACCTGCGGTACACAACCCCACACTGAGGAGCAATCCCATGGGATACAGAGTGAGATCAGTCCAAAAAAATGGCTTAGGCCTATTTTATAGAGGGTTATGGCTGCCTATTGTCCGGAGGTTGAGCGGGGCGCATAAAGAATGTTTTAAAACTGCTGTGCTACACACACACACACACACTATGCACAAATATAGCTGAGCATGAATTTTAAAAATAACATAAGCTTTTAGAAACGCAGTGTTGTAGCTATGCTGTTAATAGTGTTTGCTCTGTGCGCTAAATGTTTGATTTAATTAAAACCAAGGCAGATCAATGCATTTTAATGCTATTAGAAGCTTTAAACCCAAATGGTAAATTCCTCTCCCAAAAACAGAGGTAAAAATAAAATAAAACTAACATTGACTGGTGTAAATTAGTGCGAAGCACCCTGTAGAAAGCACGTTCAGTGAGTTTATGATTATGATGGTAATGATGATGATGATTATGATGATTGGTTAATTGCAGTCGACTGTGCCTGTTGAGGGTGGCTGGATTTCTGTAAGGTCCATGTTTCCCAGGCTGCAGTCAGAGAGGACCCGAGACGGGTGCGGGTGTAAGGCGTGTAATATATTTAACTATGGTAAAGTAGTGTTTTGAGAATTGGTAATTGCTCACATCCTTCTCTGGCCAGGGGGACACTGTCCAGATCTCACCGTGCGCGCACGTGTGTGGGTTCTGAGGTGCGCGCTTTCTTTCAGGTCTAAGTGGCGCGCAGCCAAACGCGTCTCTCCGCAGCTTGTTTCCCGGCACAAAGAGTTTTTCTAACTGATAAGAAAAAGAGTAGCGCAGAATAATAAGACAATCAGTGCCCGGTTGGTAACCCTTAATGGCGCAGGTATGCGTCTAAGCAACCTTTACTTTCATGTTCACAGCCGTCTCGCCACCTACTCGAAGGAAAAGGGGATATCGGACCAACTTCACACTAGCGCCTTTTTTGCATTAAAGAACGTGTCTACAGTCATAATATTTACTTTGATAATGTTTTCACTACATGGCAACTCCGAAGCGGCGGTATCTGAACTGTCTATATATGACAGTCCATGCGATTTGGAATGCGCAATGAATAAGCTTCTCTTCTTATAGCTTCTCTCTAAAATATGCTCTGAATAAACAAGAGACTCGGGTCAGGTCCTCCGATGTGTGATCTAATTTGTAGACCGGTGGTTAAGCGTGGCATGCTCGGCCCTTTAAATATACCCCTTTTTTGTTAGAGGGAAACGGGCAGAAAAATATACAGAATTCTCTGTAATTACGTATAAAGGTTGATTTGACTTTGAAGCCACCATAAAGAAGTCTTAGCTGATGGAGGAGGACTGTATGTTGTCTGGAGTAATCTAGCTTTGTGACTGGTTTGAATTTGCTGGCCCGCGACAGCAAAATTGTCGTAATCACAAAGTAAACAGATACTTCCTCTCCTATCAGAGCGAGTCAACAAAGTTAGTGAACGAGGGAACTTTCACTGTTAATTGTTGTTTTCCCTTGCACTCTGATTTAAAAACACAAGCATACTTATTTTCAAGTGCTACTTTGATTTTGTAATTTAGTTTGAAAAGGGCTTAAGGTGTTGCAGCAAATTATTCACTTAGGTTTAGTTGTTCTAGCGTCTCTTTATGGAAAGCAAGACAATTAAAATGGTTGTTGCATACATATAGGCTACTTTGATACTAATTTACGTAAATGTAAGATAAATATGTTCTACTTTTCTAAGTTGTGGTGGTCTGGAGCAGAGTACCAAGGTTGCTGCTAGATTATATTTTTCCTCTAATGTGTACAGATATAATGGAGAAAGTAAGATTTTGACTTTTCTGCTTATTCATAGAAACGGTGGACATACCAAATAAGCAATAACTCAAAAAAGATAGAAAAAAGGAAAAAAGAAAAGAAAAAGAAATTAGCATTACTTAATTGAATTGTAGAACTTTTTACAAGTAATGTGTGTCTTTCGCTCAGATAAATTTGAGTACTGTAGTAGATTTAACTCAGCTTTACTAGGTTTTTCAAACATAATTTCTAAGGTTTATTTATCACATTTTCTTATGTTGTTCCAACTTAATTTTTTATTAATCATTAGCTTATGCCATGTGAACAAGTGGACAGTGAAACTGTTGCACTGTCAAGTTAATAGCAACTGCTTATAAAGCTAAGCAGCATTCAAATACAGCATCACTTAAAAAAAAAAAAAAGAAAATGTCAGTCCATCCTTAACTTAAGCACAAGCATCATTCTTCACCACAATGGTAACCCTTAACTCCAGGAGACACTATTTTTAAATACCAGTATAACAGAATATTAAACACGAACAAATGTCCTTTTCTCGTATTGATCAAAAATGCATAAAAACACTTCATTTCAACACTTGTTCTTCAGTCCCAAGCATGCGGGGAAATGGAAATCCCCTGCCCAGTTTCATCACTGCTACATTAATATCACAAAAAGCATTCATGTCATCTCAACTCAAATGGATTAAGTAAACATTAATTTGTACAAATGTAAATGGATAGAATGCAGTCAAATCAAGTTGTGATAAAATTGTCTTGAATTGTGTTGCTTTTGGTTTTTTTTTTTTTTTTTTTTTGAGTGACACAATACACACATTAAACTGTGAAATGGACCATAAGCTTTTCGAAATTATAACAGGCATATTTTTACCAATAACATTTGTTAGTTGCACTGCCAGTAGCTGTGTCTCTGTTATACTGAGAATCACTATGTAAACGGAAACTAGACAAAGTAAAATATTTAATCTAAAAAAATTAAAAAGATTTTGGGATTTATTTAAATCAAGTGGGGAAAGCTGGGCCAAGCTCAGTTTTTGATGTGGAAATTGACTTAGTCTAGCATACAGTATGTGAACAAACTTGAATGGAATACTTCCATTCTGTTTGGATGTGATTTACTCCTTTCTTTGTCTATATTAGTGTAAATACACCAAATCCTCATAAACTGACTTAACCACTCTGAGGCAATGACATTTTGCAGAATATGTGGGTTTACAGATTATGTTAATAATCTTCCAGTGCACTTTACTGTATTTTTCATGCATCAATTGTTCATTCTAAGGTGCCAAAAACATACACCGACCAGCCACAACATTAAAACCACCTGCCTAATATTGTGTTGGTCCCCTTCGTGCCGCCAAAACAGCACCAACCTGCATCTCAGAATAGCAATCTGAGATGCTATTCTTCTCATCACAATTGTACAGAGTGGTTATCTGAGTTACCATAGACTTTGTCAGTTCAAACCAGTCGGGCCATTCTCTGTTGACCTCTTTCATCAACAAGGCGTTTCTGTCCACAAAACTGCCACTCACTCGATGTTTTTTGTTTTTGGCCCATTCTGAGTAAATTCTAGAGACTGTTGTGTGTGAAAATCCCAGGAGATCAGCAGTTACAAGAATACTTAAACCAGCCTGTCTAGGCACATTTGTCATTTTAAATACATTTCACCTCATATCTAAAGCCATGAAAAAATGGAACAAGAAAGAAAATGGAACAAAGAATGAAACAATGGAACAAAATGGAACAAAAAAGAAAAAAGGATGTTGAAAACAAAGAGGAAGACACACAAACATTAGATGAGATCCAATGAGTATATCTAATATAATTATGTGTCATGCCCTTGGACTGCAAGGGGCCATTCATCTCCATGTCACAGCCAAACCATACAATAAAGTACTGCTTTTAAAATTCCTCAATGCCTTCTTACCATTCCTAGAGAAACACCACAGAAGCCCAGACCATACATTATTACCATACAAGACCATACCCATACACAACATTACTTTTTTATATATAGGACGATGTCAGATTTATACAAGAATGGTTCACCTCCCATCATCCTAGAAGACAATACTTCCAACATATTGCCAATGTGGAATGTGGCCAGATTACAGACAACTGTTCTTCTTCCATAGGCTACTGTATACATTTTCAGCACATTTGCTTATGAGTATTACAGTGTTTGTATTTCCAGAATATTTACTCCATGAAAAAAATACATATACAGTATACTGCATATGTATGTATTTGTTTACAGTATATATATACAGTATATATACAGGACTAGTTGTTATAATGGGAAGTTGTCACAAGGGCTACAACCAAAATAGTTTTGAGTCACAAGTCCAATTACACAAATGTTTGTTTTGTCTTGCAGTGGTTTCAAACAATCTTAAATTTGAACATGTTTTGTTTATTCGATGCTCCAAATTAAAATTACAATAAGAACACAAATAGGGATACATTCAGGCAAGGGTCAACTTTTAATGAAAGCAGATTTGTGCCTTAAATTTATTCAATTTATTAATTAAAATGTTTTCTGATACTAAAATATAGAATACTTAACTTATTTAATTATGTTGTTCAGTGTTGTGAAGACTGTTTAATGGAAGGTTCCATTGTGACAACTCGCCCCACAGAGTGTGAAAAGGTTAACAGGCTTCAATGAACTGTATCTTTTTACCTGGGCATTAACTGTGAAAATGTTCAATATTTTTTATTTATTTATTTTTACTTGGTGAATATTAAGGTACGTGCCTATTTAGAAACTGACTTTCAATAATAAAGCTACCCTGAGAAATTTTCACTGGAGTAAAATGTGTGAAGGTCCCGGTCCCCCCATATAGTAATGGAAAATTGCTATGTGATTCTGTGAAATGTGTGTATTCAATACAAATAATTACTGTAATCATTTAGCATAAACTGATATGTTCAATTTAGAAAACAAACTTTGCTTAAATTTATTTCACTTAATTTCCCTGCGTCCCCCAACCCATCTTGTGCTTCTCTATATCTCTTTTTTATGCCACTCCCTTTTCCTCATTCTCTTTTTCCAGTTGTAAAATGGTGCCAGGCTGCCACATGAAGGCTGGGGCCATGAAATCGTACCCTAATCATCAGACTGTACAGTAGAGAGGCAGAGCCACGCTCCTGGTGTAAGCAGGGCATAAAAACACTACTGCATGATAAGGAGCAGCATGGGGACTTTGAACATTTTATTAGTATCTATAAAAGAGGCACAGGATGAAGGATACAGTGTCTATAAAGTCCTAATGGTTGATCAATTAAGATGGTCAAGCTGCAGAGAGAGACTTTTACAGTGTAGGGTTTTAACACTAACCTTGTCTTTTAACATTAAGACTAAAACCACAAGGCTGGAAAATTCTGCCTAGTTTTAATTCCAGTGCATCACCAACATCTTCAAATGATCGACAGTGTAAAGGGTGAAAGGTCTGGAGGGAAAATTAAGTGTGTTTTTGTGCAAAAGTAAATACTTGCAAGAGGTGAATGAGAATTCCTGCTGTGGTCAGTACAGCATAAAAATGACACACACACACACACACATACACACACACACACACACACACACACACACACACACACACATACTTTTGAACCTCATGTGCACTTGAACTAATGTGCTACATTTATCAGAATTTATGATAAGCATTTGTTACAGAGTAGCTTACAGTAGGTAGGCTAAGTTAACTTTAAACATTAGAATTTTACTTCTATTTTATGGAAGTTATTCATATTTATGTATTATTCTATTGCCATTTTCATTCTCCTTTAAACCTATTAAATATTTAAAACTATAATATCAGAGAAAATTTGGCTGAAATCAATAAAGGGATAGCTATTATTAAAAGTAGTCAATAAATTGTTACTAAATATTCTTTTAATCGTTTATTCATTTATTTATTTTCTTTGAAACAGTCAATATTATTTGTTTTACTCCTCTGGCGTTACTGATGCTACTGCTCCTTTCATGTATAAGAGCTGCATTTTTCAGCCTCTATTTGAGCACAGGTATCACATTCACTTTGATTTCAACAATCAGCTGATTCCATATTTAAATGTGTATTTTAGTATTTGTGTCTCTGAAGGGTACCACAAGCTTTACTTTCAAGTATGCACACATAGAACTAATACGTCCCTATTAATTCATACATCTTCCATATCTTTCTTTCTCTCTCTCTCTCTCTCTCTCTCTCTCTCTCTCTCTCTCTCTCTCTCTCTCTCTCTCTCTCTCTGTCAGGACATAGCATGGCAAATTTAATTACATTTTGAACACACCACTGGCCATCTATCAAAACAAGTAAAAAATCTTCTTTGTGCATGTTTATGAAAGACATTTCTAAACTCTTCCTGACCTGAAATGTTTATATGAGGAGTTTACGTTGTGAACATTTTAGATGTCATCAAAACCACCTTGCTCCAGGGGTATAAATTGATTCCATTTGTTGTCTGCCCAAGTGGCTGGCCTCGGCCGCAGGAGCCATGTGAGGGGGAAACCGAGAAGCTGGAGAAATCAGCTCATATGGAAGACACCGTGGACTTTCAGAGGGCTTCGTGATAAGTGAAAATCAGGGATGGGGTTCAGTGGGAAATGGCATGCCATGCCTCAATCAGCAGCATGTCCCAGCATCTAGGGAGGCATGTGTCAATCAAATGGATGTGGGTTTGTGGGGAACCCGTGAATCAGAAGTAAGGCTTATAAACCGTCATTAAAGCAAAAATGAACAGTAATGTTATAGATTTTGATACCATGTAGTCAATTTATATAAGACACATTCTAATATAAGCCAGTATATGCCACTGAGGAGGCCTGTGTCTTACAAGCAGAAGAAACCGGGGCTAGTTGTCACAACGGCTGTATGTCAGTAACAATAAGATTTGGAGAAAATGTGTGTTTTCTCTAGCAGTGGTTCTGTATGTTGGTTTGAAACACCTACTTAAAAGCCCTCTTAAATTAGAATATTTTTTAGGACTTGTACATCCAGTAAATTGTTTTGTTATAGCTGTTGGGTAAACAAGACACATCAAAACCACACTGTCATACAGGGATAGTTCACCCAAAAATGAAAATTCTCTCATGATTTCCTCACCGTCATGCCATCCCATATGTGTATGACTCTCTTTCTTCTGCAGAACACAAATGAAGATTTTTAGAAGAATATCTCAGCTCTGTAGGTCCATAGTGGCAAGTGAACAGGTGCCAAAATTTTGACGCTCCAAAAAGCACATTAAGGCATCATAAAAATAATTAATATGACTCCAGTGTTTTAATCCAGATTTTCAGAAGTGATATGATCAGTGGCGGGCCATGCATTAAAAGTCTAGGCCTTCGGTGTGATTCATGCCATTAAGAAAACACAGTTTCACCATGAATAAGACACCCTATGCCTTTGGGCATCGTACATTATGTCGCAGCTAACTAATAATACCAATTGACATTTTAAAAACACGTCCATGCACGAATGCCAGAACTTAAAAGGACATTTAATGCTCAAGCAAGCCTAATTTTAACTGCAGCATGACTGTTTGTGAAATGAACGTCTCCCGAACAGACATTCAAAAATCATAATTTTTCATATGAATCTACCAAGGAGGTCCATAATACCTAATAATATTTGCGATTTAAATGTTGCTTGCAATAAATTTTGTTTCGTCAGGGTACACAGTTATGCTGCGTTCCATTCAAGTTGGATGTGGGATATTCCTACTTGATATCTCCGACCATAAACACATTCCATTCCCCGATATTCGGAACTGCAACTCTCCTGTTAGCTTAGCAGGGGTTTGAATCTCATTAAAGATGTCTCCTAGTAACTCAACTGATAAACAATGCTGCAGCGCTAGCATTTGTGCTTCAGGTGTACGATTATCAAAAGAGATTATAATGTTTTATACACCTGTTTCTGCAGGCGTTTGTTAAACAAGCTTTAATATCATGTAATGTGGAAACAAATGTATTTATCTATATTACTTAATAAAGTGAATGTTTATCACTTACTTTGTATATCTCCCTGAGTGTCGACATGTTTGTGTGACATCATGCCCCTGCATCTCGGTGAAATCGGAGTTGAGCAAGCTGAACAAGCCTACAAGTTGTAATTCTGACTTCAAGATGCATTCTGTTGCACTTTTCCTATAGGAAGTTGTAAAATCCGACTATCCGAGATGAATGGAACGCAGCACTACTTTTCAAAACTTGATCTGACACTGAATGCTGAATAAATTAAGCAACCACACGGTCATGCATAACATCTCATGTTTTTAAATCCATAGGATCTCTTTCTCAATGGTGATAGCAGCAGTGATGACAGTCGACTCCTCAGCAAGATCTGGCGCTCTTCGCTTTCAAATTACGTCACTTAAAGCGTGATTGCGTCACTCAAGGCCAGCTAGAAGGTCTCGACTGGGACATATCCTAAAGATCACACCCATCAAGAACAAATAAATCAATCTGATTGGCTGATAAATCTGACAATCTGACTTTAGTTGCTCATTCATTTGCACTGTTGAGGGATTCTGTGAAAATTGTGAAGGACATGCGATTTGTGATTAAAAATATTTATTTATTTGGCATGTTAGGCCAGCAGAGAAGGCTTTGCTGGCCCTGAGAATTCGCCACTGGATATGAAATGTGTGGGTGATAAACAGATCAATATTTAAGTCCTTCATTGCTTGAAATTCTTCTCCCTGCCCAGTAGGGGGTGATATGCATTAAGAATGTGAATCACCAAAAACACAAGAAGAAGAATGTAAAAGTGATCTGTTTCTCAACCACACCTATCATATCGCTTCTGAAGACATTTATTAATCCACTGGAGTCATATGGATTACTTTTATGCTGACATATGTGATTTTTTTGGAGCTTCAAATTTTTGGCACCCATTCACTTGCATTGTATGGACCAAAAGAGCTGAGAATTCTTTTAAAAATCTTCATTTGAGTTCAGCAGATGAAAGAAAGTCATACACATCTGGGATGGCATGAGGGTGAGTTAATGATGAGAGAATTTTCATTTTTGGGTGAACAATCCCTTTAAGGCAAGGGTCAACTATATAATAATGGCAGATTTTTACTGAAAGGTTTAGGTGTTCCTTGGACAAAGGTATTTTTGATTAAATTTACAGTAGGTCAGGGCATATTGTCAAATATGTTTTAAATGTCAGATATGAATATAATTGATCAATCACAACATTTGTTGGCCAAAAAATGTTTTGATATTCTTGTAAGTTACCTTTTATATTTTTGTTGTTTAATGAATCATTTTGTCCCTCATAACAGCTTTACTTTTAAATTTTTGCAAACAAATAAAAATTAAAAATATTAGTGAGAGGTGCAGATTTTGTTTTGGTGGTGGTGAAAAGACATGGGAACATGCAGCACCCCATCCCCTTCCCACAATATTCAACCTATGCCAACGGCAGGTTCCATTGTGCCAGCTTACACCATATAGTGTGACAACATGCCCATCTATCAATGAGCCTGTTTACATGCACACCAATACGCTGATTACTCCCCAACATCAGCTAATTTAAAAAAAAATGACAAAGCAAGAAATCCGCATTTAAATTACAATAGAAATAATTGTTTTATTTTCTGTTTTTGATGTCAAACTGTGAAGTGGCATGCGCACAACATGTGCGCACATTGGTTAAGCCAGGAAGAACACCAGTTAAGAGGTTTACATGCAACATGTCGATCAGTTTATTCTTAAGCTGTTTATGGCCTTAGACTGATAAAGGATAGCCGCTTAATGCTTTTACATGATCACACACATTACCAACCCCCAAGTTTTAACTGTGAAAATGTTCAACAGCTCTTTTTGTATCCAAGACATTACGGTATGTGGCTATGAAAAAATGTACTTTCAAAAGTTAATCTACCCAAAGAAATATTCATTGGAGTAAAAATTGTGACAGCTATCCCTGGTCTCCCCTATTTGTGTTTTATGCACATTAGAGAATGCTGTCCTAAGTAGGAACATCACAGGAAAATGAAAGCACTAAACGACTCCATTACCACCCACACCAGTAGCTCTTCTTAAACCAACAGGATTTCCAGGACAGTGCTAAAGTTTTGTAAACTTTACCCTGGAAGTAACGCTAACAAATATCAGATCTCATCGTAGCTCATGCCTTAATGAGAGGATAAGGTACGCTATCTGCTCCTCTAGAAGACTTTCATCCAAAATGGTGCCAAACCATGTCAACAGAATGTCACAGACCTGTATATACTATAGATAAATGAAATGGAGTGTAAGGGTGTGTGTACGTGTCTTGTACAGTAGAAGCAGCAATAGCAGCACTTACAGGACAATGTGAGTACATTTTTTGAAATATGCATAAAATCTATTACTATCATTTCTGAACCAACAATTGTTTTTAAAAACACCTCCAATGAAACTGGAGTGTGGTGTGTGTGTGTGTGTGTGTGTGTGTGTGTGTGTTCTGCAATGTCTATATATGTCCACCCTCCATACTTAGACAGAAAGCAGATGTCGGGAATGTGTTAAAGGACAGTCTTGTTGATAATCAACCTGCTATTAGTGAGGTATGTGGCAGTGGTGCTGCTGGGCTGTGAAGGATTACATTACTCAATCCCTCCAGAGGACAAGTGGCTGCCTTCCTCTGAGTGGAAGTCCAATGTGCACACACATACACAAAAGCATAACAAATGAGTTCACACTATTTTGAAGCATCTCCCCTGTTTTGTTTAAGACAAACTCTAGTGTGTGAGAGACTCTCCGCAGTGAGTTATGGTCAGAAAGGGCTCTCCGTTTCCTTCCATGGCACAGGAGGTCCTGTAAACACAGGCTAAAGTAATGCACCTTTTTCAATTTCCACTGTGCGAGGGGAGCGGCAAGAATCTACTCATCAATTTTTTTCCACAAAAAATGGAACAGCCGACCCACAGATGAGGTAATAGCCTTGCTCAATTTACAGGCAGAACAAGATGGGGGAGAGAGAGTGCGAGAAAAGAACAATTGCCGAGAGACTGGGGGTCCAAAAATGCGAAAGCTGAAAGGATTGAAAAAGCTTTTTATGATAGAGTGGTATAGGGTGTAAGTGAAGGAGGCAGACTGAGAAAGAGAATAATGAAGAGAGGGTGGGAGGGAGTCAATCAGTGCTCTCCCTCCGTTTGACCAGCGGCCAAGCAGTGAGACTCAGAGCCGTGGCCGAGCTCCTCTGAGACAGCTGCAACATTTCAGGACTCCAACTCAGCGAATTTCCATCAGCTGCTGTTGCCAGAGACCACAAAACGCTTTCAAACAACGGCTCACTTCAAGAATTCTTGTCTCAGGGAGGAGAGGAGAAAAAAGATGGCTGGAGAAATGTATCACTGTGCAGCTGAGGGAGCCTGGTGCATTAGGTTAGCAGATTAATGCAATCTGTGCCCTGGCAGAGGACTCTGATTGGCCTTCCACGGCAAAATTGCTTGCAGGTTTAGAAGACGGTGGAGAAAAGTGTGTAAGTGCATGTAGGTGTGTGTGTGTGCATGTAATAGGGCGGTTTTAGAACGAGGACAGCGTGTTTCGTGTCAAACCCCTCAACCTCTTCGCCATACATTAACACTTGTCAAGGATGCCCATTAAGTCTAAAGCCAGTGCAGAAAATGTAATTACCAAACCATTTATTTCATTGTAAGGAAAATAAACCAATGAAACCTCCGAATGCATTAGGCTGGCTAGGCCTCTACTTTTTTCACCTTCTGTGTTGATAACACCCAGGACCCTGCAATTGGCCCAGCGCACTGAAATAATGCTTCTCTTATATACCACAAGCCGCCCAGCTCTATTAAAACCAGCTGGCCTGCAGAAGTCATTCTTTATTTAAGTTAAATTAAGAGAACAACTGATTTAATGAAGGAAGCTATTTATACACAAGGCTAACTCATCCGTGCCGTCCATCGGCTAAGTGCCTCACAGACTGAGGGGAGAGCTGTCTCAATAAACTAGATCATTTACTCAGGTTGCTTGTAAAAACAAGTTGGCCTAATCCATTCGTGACCAAACGCAAGGGACTACAGGCCGCCTTTGTCGTGGACGGACTGGCAAGGGGGTTTTGGTTTAGAGATTAGAGGGAAGAGGCCTTGTGAAGAGATCTGATTTGCTGTTTGCTGATTAGAGGCCAGTACATAAATGATTTGCCCTTAATTGTATAAGAGGGAGGGCTGCAAAATTAAGCAAATAAATAATCGATATTATAATTACAGCTGCCATTATTAACTAATCGTAAAGTGCCAATTACAGAATTCCATTTAGATCTACTCCTGTTGCATAAAAATATGTATCTGAAATATGTTTTTAGCAGGATTGAGCATTGTAATAATTCACAGCTGATATATGCAATCAGCTAAAATGCCTTCGTACGGTGGCCGAAACTCTTAAAATATAATGTGTAATTCCAAAAAAGTGAGGGGGAGGGGGGTGGTAGCGTGTGCCATGATATTGGATGTGAAGCCCATGGTATAATTTATCAAAAACTTGAATAACACTGTAAAGTAAAGTCTAGGCATTGTAAGGTAATTTAGGAACACAGTTCTCAGCTTGTTTGGGATGTATAACCTATATAAAGAATATGGAAAGTAAAAGCCCCACGCAACAAAAATAAAAATAAATAAATAAATAAAAATATTTAAATGTAATATTATTAATCAACATAAATTGCATTTACAATATCAAGGAAAATAATCTGGGTATAACTTGGATTTTGGTTTTAATTGTGCATCCCTAATAAGAGCCATTCCTCTATACCATTAAAAGTTAAATCTGTAGGCCTGTTTGCTATTTATTACTATATTTATTCTCTTAAAATTGTGTTAGGACTGCTGTGAATTGCATTTAACCTAGTGTCTCCATATTGAAACACATGATCACATGGAAAGTTGATATGTTGCTACCAGCATAATTTTCCATCAGACATTTTTGCATCAGTTCCCCTAAGGCGCGACTGATCGCAAGTTGGATTAGCAGCATGGGAGACCCAGGTTCTTGTCCAGGAAGTGATTATGTTCGCATAATCAGTGATAAACATGATTCTGAGAATCCATTTTCCCTCTAAGATTAAATTTTTACACCACTGACGGTTAGGTTTAGGGTTGGGGTATGGCCGTAGAGGCAGCCGTCACATGGACATGTCTTATTAAATGATATTCTGTGCCAGAATTGTTCAAGTACAACAAACCCACTGGAGCTCAGACACAACTCCTCTAAACTGACCTAATGTAGCATTTTAAGTGCTGTGTATGTGCTTTCTCTCTTGTTTCCTATGCATTATAAAAGTGAAGAGCTATACTGGTGAGTAGTGTTTGATGTCTGGGCCCAGGCCCCAGCTCAGTAGTAAAGGGACTCCCCCTGCCTTTCTCTGGCCATATAAATGACAGCTAGTGAAACCCAAGCTGCGGGCCCTTCATAAAAAAGCGAGGCTATCTGCACCGCCCTCTCAGTTAATCAAATCCACCGTAATTGTCATCTGCAGATTTTTAAAGACACAAAGGCAAAATCGTAACTTGACCCATGCCTCTTGAATTGGGGTTGTCAGAGTTTGTGTATAGTCATGCTTCACCGTGCATTTATGTGTGCAGACGTACGGGCTTCGGGGAAAGGCCATGGCTGTCGACTTCATCTTCTTTTCCCCTCATCTCACACTGCCCAACTGTTTAGATCTTCAAAGCCAGAAGAGGACAACAAATCATGGCGTCTTGTGAGTGTAAGCCTATAATAACAGTGACAAGGCATGACACCAGGGAGTAGGGAAGTTGGAACAATGGGAGGGCCATATGGGATGTTTTTGGGAGGATTTGAACTATTTAAGTAGTAAAAGAACATTTGCAACCGAGAGGTAAGCATCAGGGGAGTAACTAAAAAATATGGAATATGTAGGTCCACACAATCTATTGCATCTTCACATAGATTATACTCATGTGTCCACTCAGTGCTAAAAGAAAACGCAAAACAGATTTAGCACTTTCTTATCCCACAGATGAAATTCAAACTTCACATTGACATGAACTTATCAAAAGACCTCAGCTGTTTTGAAGTAACATACTGTAAATATCTGCTTACTGGTTGAGCAGACCTATTCTGCTAATAAAAAGCAACAATTTGGGTTGGGTGTGGTTGACAAGGTGAAACTGCTGTCGAAACAGCTGCAGAGATGGTGTGCATGTTCTGTTGTGGCTGGACTGGGACAGTGCTGTGGTGTTGATTAACAGGTGCCGATGACCTGCGCTTAAATTAGCACAGCCAGACTGTGACAGCAAAGTTTTGAGTAATACCATGTCAACAGCAGACCTCACAATTGTGAGTGGGAAAGGAAAATGTTATGATGTTACCAAGAGAGACGGAACAGAAAAATAACACTCCATTACAATGAGTTAGTCGCACTATTTAATTTGAGCTTTCAGTGGGGGCTGGAGACAGCTTTATTTGTACACCGCTAAGAAAAATAGCTTCTCTGGATTTCAAAGATTCATCCTCCACAAGTTAAAATACTTGCACATTTTGATGTCGCTTTACAAAGCACATATTAAATGTAACATTTTACCACCACAACTAAAGCTATGTGTATTAAAGTATGACTGCTACATATACAGACTTGCACCATATAAATGTGTCTCAGTGAGGGAAGAGCCATTCAAATAAACCTGCATTTCTTTTTTGGGGGGCAGTATTTTCTTAGAGGTTACAAAATGTGGGTGCCTACTGTACCAAAGCACTAACTGAACAGATTTCAGATGATAACATCCTATTCTAACTTCAAGCTTTTGAGGCACTAGTATGTATTCAGATTATAATTACGTTAAGGACCAAGATTAGATTTAATAAAATGACATTAGTTAAAGGTGCACTGAGTAATTTTTTCCTCATTAACAAGTTTAACTCCTGAGGAAATTAATAGTAATTTTAAAACATATGTTTAAAATCTCGACCACTCACATGAGATGAAGACTGTAGTCATATAAGTAACCTTATAAAAGCTGTTTTATGTTACATGGAGAGAGTCCCCTCAAGGGGGCAGCCATGATAGGATCACATGACCAGCCAAATTCTACTGGCTTAATCTCAGTAACTGCCCTGTTATTGGACACTTTCATTCATTTAATAAATTAATCGTGGCTGACTGTGAATAGTGAATTTCTACAATGGCATCAGTAACTGAAAACTGTTTAATTTGATTTATGCAACATCCATGCCTCTAGGTGTCAGTGTAAGTCCAAGATGATCTAAAATGTACTGAGTGCACCTTTAATTAGTTAACATTTATTAATGCATTAGGTATCATGAACTATGAACTAATGAACAATGATTTATTACAGCATTTATTATTCCTGGTTAATGTAATTTGATCAAAATATGATAATTCAAGTTTTGTTTGTGTAAGTTCATACTGCATTAAATAACGTTCTTTTAAGCAACTTAATGTAAAAATGTTATTAGTATATGTAAAAATGAAAATTAACCAATCAAATGCTTCAAATGCTGTGAAGATATTGTTGTGTCACGAATCAGCAGAGAAGAACAGAGGCTCAGGACCCAAAAGCAGAGTTGAAAAAAATAAAGGAATTTATTAACACAAAAATAAAGGAAAAAAACTCAAACTACACTGTAGGGGAAAAAACACTAAATCCAAGGCGGAGCTAACTGAAACAGGGCTGGGGCAGACGAAACAGGGACCCAAGAAACAAGATGAACTGGCACTGGACAGCAAACACAAGGAGACTAAAATAGGGAGAGAAATCAACAGGTTAACAAGACAGGGCAGGTGTGACTAATAAACTAATAATCGGCAAACAAGGAGGCGTGGTATGACGTAAGACAGAGAGACACGCGGCATTACAGAACCAAAACAATGTCATGTGCTCTCACAAGACAACAAAACACCCAAATGGCATGAGCACACATCGCCAAGACAATGAGGCAATATACGCCAATGCCAACCGACAAACCAGACGAGAGAATGCGTAGCAACGCAAAACAAAGCGATGCCATACATTCTCACACTAAATGAAACCTGAGCATACCACGTGATGCATGCAACAGGCGACAAAAACAAGACAGGACACCTGTGTGAGAGTTCGGCCAAACACACACTTGACACCTTAGACCGAAGTGACCAAACCTAAGCACAACATGAAGACAGCTCGCGACCCGGGCACGCAACGTGCGCGCACCCGTGTTCGCAAGAGAATGACAAACTATTGACGCGAGTGCATGCTGCCAAGATGACATAAGTGCGATGCACCCACGTCAATAACAGATAGACATGGAGCACGAGTGTCTGGATCCCGACACAGACGGAAACCGAACCAGACAGGAAGTCAGGATCCAGACACCATGCTCCCGACATGAAACAAGACAGACCGAAGAGCACATGGCAGGGAATACAACCGAAACCGTGGGCTCACACAAAGACAGACAACGAAACACAAGACAGACACTGGACGATAATGCTACGGTCCTGTCAGACAAAAACCCAGACTGATAGAGTGACAGGGCCGTGACAGGTTGACTAATGATAGCATAATACAACCTTATTGTAGTGTTACCAAAATAAATAAATGAATAGATAATTGTTGTGTTGTACATGTTATGCTTGCACACAATCTACAGTATGAGCATGTTATTAATTACCCTTATTGACATATTTACACATAAGCACATTGTAACACATTAAGACCTTATTAAGCTCTAAAGGGATTAGCTGACCCCAAAATAACAGACTCAGTCACTCATCATTACTTTTATGGGAAAAACAGATGCAATGAAAGTAAATGGTGATTGAGACTAACATACTGCTTAACATATCCTTTTATGTTCCATGGAACAAAATAGTGGGGTAAATTATGTAAAATTATTATTATTATTTTATTTTATTTTTTGGGGTGAACTGTCCTTTTAATTTCTCAGAGGCCAGTGTGTTTTAAAGCCGCTATAAGCAATATTTTCACCAGTGTATATTCATTTATTAGCCATTATACATATTCTACCAGAAGCAGGAATGGAAATATGTCTCAGACAGAATGCAAGGCAAATGTAAAACAGCTTGAAGGAAAAAAAACGCATACACAACATTACAGTTTCCAAGAGTGTGTCTTTGAAAGAGTGTGTTTACACGTCTAAGTGTGTTCGAGAGACTGAGTGGCACATTTGATATGGTCCACACAGGTGTCCTGGAGGCCCACTGTTGCCATGAGTCTAAAAGCTTGAATGAGGATTGAAGCGTTTAACTTGACAAATATGAAAGTCATCTATGGAATGATATGAGGTCTTGGGAGGAGGGCAAGGGAACTTAAAACGGTTAACTCATAAAAGCTTGAAAACTCACTCGTGATTTATGCCTGAAAATATCAGTAATAACATCAATAAATCTCCTGCTTTTGGAAATAGATTGCAGCAATTAGTTTTAAAAGGAAGCAATTGTTCACACACTGCATAGATTCATGCTTTCTCAGCTTTGGAAGCTAAAGCTTGTTTTTGAGTCCAATACCGCACGACTCCAGAGTTCAGAACCTGTGTTTAGGCCCCAAATATTTTGTTCGCAGCCTATGTTAGTTTGTATTATTATTCCACTTTAATAGATATTTGTTTGGCCCAACACGACTTTGGGTAATGGTTCCCATTTGAGACGCAGCATGAAGCTGTCTGGAGAAAATAAACACAGGTTTGTCTTTCTCCTCATCATATAACTGAAGGACATTGGAATGGTGCAATTACACCACTGTTGTCATTTGAAACTGATATGCAAGGGAAGCACACAAAAAGTAAATGCTAACTCCACAGAGAGCAGGACGATAACCTACCATTTTTCATGGCTGCCTAGTTCAGGCTTTTATTTCATTCCCTACGTGTAGGTCAGAGATATGTGTGCGAGACTTATTAGATATGTGACACCTTTATTACATTAAGTGTACGTGTGCGTACATGTGTGTGACAGAGAAAGTGTGAAAGAAACTTCACCATATTACTACACTGGGGAAATATGCACTTTATCGCCCAGTCAGACTCAGTACATTTGATTTTGGTTCCACTCAATTTCAATTGACATAAATTGCACTATAAAGATGTGGGGGAAATGTAACTCTCGATTTCTCTTTGAGTGATCTCATCGAGTCAGACAGGCCTCTTGATATGAGAAAACCACAAGCGCTAGGAGCAAGTGTGGTGTGTGTAAATTTGTGTTCGCACAGAGGCGCAGGCCTCGCACGTTTAACAAGCAGACTTCTCTCTGATACGGCAGACTCATGTGTTTACTCAAGCCTCTGACCTTCTCGCCATGACACTTTAATTGCTGATATAAATACCATCACCATGCTAAATCATCATGCCCCGTGCAGGTAACCTAACACGCTTCACCCCCACATCTTCCCCATTGGCCACATTGGATCACATGTCTATTGCTCCAGCCAGTGAAATCAGAGAACCATTACTGCCAGGGGATATTTTGATACAAGACTTGTTTGTTGAGAAGACATCTGTAAAAAAAGAGAGAGGGAAAAAAATGTGTTGGGGAATTGGGTTCTGCACTGAAACCGGATCTCAGCGCCTACGCTAATATGTCCAAAAGGACTGTAATTATGAGGTGATAATGCCTGGTGATCAGGTTGCTTGTTGCCAGTGAGAGGGAAGCCCCCACTATTCCCAGGGCCAGGAGGCTGATGGGTCTTCCAGGACTTGGTGATGCAATAACCTTGCTGACGGGTCATATGGCATGAGTGGACATTGCTTTGGATAGCAAATTACTGTTGACAAGTTCCCATGATCTAGATGATGGTTCAGCATGTTACTTATAAGCAAAATGTTTAGCAGTACTGAGACTGTTAAAAGTATTAAATAGCTAATGCCTAAGTTATGAAGTATAAAGCGTAAGTCAAAAAACTGCAAACTAATATATAGTATACTACACAGGGGAAATATGCACTTTATCACCTAAAAATATATATTTTTAAAAATAATACATTAAAAACTAAGTCAAAATCCTTAGTCAGAAAACAGCAAACTTAATAATTTCTTCCTCTTTAAAATGTTTTAAACATACGGCAATAAACAGTACTCTTGATAAGTATAGGTTTTGTATCCTGGAGTATACAAACAAAATCACACGGTAAGTCTGCATGTTGCTTCTGAGAGTTCCGATCATAGATATCTATATGTAGATACCTCATTAGCAGCTGTTCCTATGGGCCACGATACGTCCGCCAAATTGGAAAGGTCAAGAGCTGTCCGTCAACACCTGAGAGCTGAATTGACAGATACGGTCTGTAACAGTCTGTAGTCTTTTCCAGCCAACTTTCAGATTATCTGATTTTCCATAAATATTGAGCAATATTTTAGATGATATAAAAATGCTTGACTTCACTTCTAAAACAGTTTTTTTTTTTTTTTTTTTGTAGCAAACTGCAAATAAAGTCCTCTACAAATGAATATATCGTGGCAAACATGCTGAAAATTAGCACCCAGTCAGTCAGTTCATTACATGATGAACTGTTTCCAAACAAAAGCAGTTTATGCAGCGGTCTGAGACTTCTTCTCCATTCACTTGCATTCAAACAGCTCTCCTTATTGACCGCTCCAAGATGGCGCCGCAGTGGACATATCCAAACCAGCCGAATGAGACATCTATGTATGTATATTTATGGTTCCGGTACCCTAGGATCAGCCACATTATGCTGACTCACTGACGAGCGGCATCTCCTATCAGATCAGCATGTTTACATTACCCTGTGGCGCGACCAGAACCATGCTGCGTGAGAGACCAAGGTTCGGATCCGTGTTGAAACCAGGAAGTAATCATGTTCACATAATCAGTGATGAGTGTGATTTGGAGGCTGCATCTTACTCCACTGATGGTTAGGTTTAGGTTTGGGTTTCAGGTTAGGGGTACAGTTTATAAAATATACATTCCTTTTTAGAATCAGAATCAGAATGAGCTTTATTGCCAAGTATGCTTACACATACAAGGAATTTTTCTTGGTGACAGAAGCTTCCATTGTACAACAATACAGCAACAAGACAGAGATAATAATGAAAAAATAGAATAAAAAGTGAACAGAAAATATAAGTATATATAGAAATACACAATAAGACTATATATATATATATATATATATATATATATATATATATATATATATATATATGTATATATATATATATATATATATATATATATGTACAATATACAAATACAAATTCACTGTATTACAGCCTGTACAGCTGAAAACAACTCGCAACTTGCTTTTGGCACCCCTCTGTGGACATTACACCCAGAAAATAGAGCTCACACGTGCCCATACGCCCAACAACACTTACTGCTTTGGCCACTGGAAGCAGTGTTTCGAATTTCTGTAAGCACAGACCGATTTTAGCTAAAGAAAAGTCAACCCACTATTTCCGATTTCATTGTGAGATCAGTCTGAATATTTGAGAGACTGGGCCAAGGAGCAATGAGAGAGTAGGCCAAATTTCTGATAAAAATATTGAAAGCAGGGTCTGTGCGGTTCAAATACTGAGGTCATGTGACTTTGTATGAAAACTCAGGCATCAATTCACAATCTTTCTCTTAAAGTGACATTGCAGTAGTAGTAGTAGCAGTTTCATTGTTTAATGCCATATCAGCATCAAAGGCAATCTACATCGCAGGAACAAGGTGAAATTAATCAATCAATAAATAAAGCAACTAAATAAAAATAGATAAAATACATAAAAAGATAAACAAATGAAACAAACAAATAATTCTCTTACAGAAAAAAATGTATTTGTGATAATATTTCTAAAAGTTTTCCTGGTGACAACACATCACATCCTTCAAAGTATTTTCTCGAAAAAAAAAAAAAAAGGTCAGAAAGATTTATTTAACTGTTAAATGAGTATAACAGGAATGACATAATGGTGGTTCCTCACCCTTTAATAAAAACCCATGTGTTAATCTAAAGTGTATATCTAGCTTCAATATCATGGGGTGACTGATTTTTGGACCCCTGGGGCACCTGCTCAGTGCTTTCACTCAGATAAGGGGCACACAAACTCAATGTCAAAATCTTAATTTTTACATTTTAGAAACATTTGAACAAGAAAGGTGGGGGTTATTAAAGACTATGGTACTGGTCGCTTCAAGATCACAGGGTAATAGACGTTAAGACCTGAGGAAGGTGGTTATTCAATATCACGAAGTGATCGACCTTCAGACCCCTAGGGCACCTGTTACGATTCACTGTTGTCTGCCCTGTGTTTTGCCTCTGTCATCTGTTCCCCCTGGACTACACTTCCCATAATCCCCTGCTCTGATCACTTCCAGCTGTTCCCAATTGTTCTCACCTGTGTTCCATTCCCTCATTAGTCAGTGTGTATTTAATGCCCTGTTGTTTGCTTAGTCTTTGTGAGTTGTTATATGTGTTTATCCAGTTTGTGTGCTGAGTTCTAGCCTGTTCGTTCCTGGTTCCTGGTTCCTGGTTCCTGGTTCCTGGTTCCTGGTTCCTGGTTCCTGGTTCCTGGTTCCTAGTTTTGCCCTGTTTCACGTTTATCCAGTCTTGTATTTTGTTTTTATTTATTCATCATTAAATTTGCTGCACTTAGATCCTGCTCCTGTGACCTCCCTCATTGTAACAGCACCTGTTCAGCATTTTCACTGAAGTCAGTGCTCATTTTTTATTTCTTGTTCTTTTATGTTTTTAAAATGGACTTATGTTTGTTTTATTTTCTTTATAATTTCTAAGTAAAGCACTTTGAATTACCACTGTGTATGAAATGTGCTATAATAAACTCGCCTTGCCTAGTGTGACCTATATACAACACCTTGTGTGCACCACTTGATCATGTCTAAATTTAAAAGAAAAAATTAGTCTTTGCCAACCCTAAGATTAATTTCAAATAATTTGTTATTGTCACATTCTTCTCATTTCACTTAAGTATGGCTGCATTTCGTGAGAAGTCAACTGACCTGGCAAACGTTCCTATCTTTTCATAAACAAGCTTTAAAACAAAAAAATACAGAAAAAAAGCAATATTTTGAAGAAAAATGGAAATGTAATATTTGGGCCCTAATGTGTTGGAAAATAGCAATTTTTTTTTTAGGTATCTTTATGTTCTTGCTACTTTTCACTGCAGAATAAATTAATCAAAGGTGATAAATATGCCAGAGAATGTTTACAAAGACAACAGTAACCGAAAACATTTGCTTTTGCATGATGCTGCATCTATGCCTATAGGTATCTAAGACTGTGAACAGTGCCTAAAACAGTGCCTGTGGTGGCGGTTGAGAAATCAGGTCCACATTTTGTTCTGTTTTTTGCAACTATGACAACCACATGATTGAGATATTAAAGGAATAGTTCACCCAAAAATGAAAATTCTTTCATCATTTACTTACTCTTATGCCATCCCAGATGTGTATGAAAAATTCTGAGGCTCCAAAAATCACATAAATCAGCATAAAGGTAATCCATAAGACTCCAGTGGTTAAATCAATGTCTTCAGAAGCGATATGATAGGTGTGGGTGAGAAACAGATCACTTTCACATTCTTTTTGTGATTCACATTCTTCATGCATACCGCCCCCTACTGGGCAAGGAGAAGAATTTCTAGCAAAAAACTAAAATATTGATCTGTTTCTCACCCACACATATATCACTTCTGAAAATCTGGATTAAAACACTGGAGTCATATGGATTACTTTTATGATGCCTTAATGTGCTTTTTGGAGCATCAACATTTTGGCACCCATTCACTTGCATTGTATGGACCTGCAGAGCTGAAATATTTTTCTAAAAACCTTGATTTGTGTTCTGCAGAAGACAGAGAGTCATACACATCGGGGATGGCATGAGGGGGAGTAAATGAGTGAATTTTCATTTTTGGGTGAACCATCCCTTTAAGGTCGATTCAGTTCAAACTGAGACTAGACCAGAAAACTTCTCACCCTCGCACAAAAATATTACTAGGTCTGTACATTACTGCTTAATCTACATTATAATAATAATGCTTAGAAAAGCTATGTGCCAGCTAAGGTCAGAGACCAACAGAAGTCACAGGGTTGGTAGGTATTGAATACCTGATAGCAGCATGTGGAGGTAAGAGGTCAGGTAGGGGCCAGAGGTCAGAATCAGGGACACCAGGAGAGCCATGGCATTATCAGCTCTGTTACAGAGGGACAGACACACACAGTGGATTGACAGACTGGGCTTAATTATACTTGACATATGTGGCTCGGCCCCAGCTGCTCCACACAGCAATGTGGAACCCTGTGGAAATATACCAAGCCTGTTTATTCACCGTCTCACATTTACACTCATTTCCTTTTCATGTTTTCAGGATTATGTTCAGATTTTCCAGCCTGGAATATCTAATGCAGTGTAAAGAGAGAGGGAGAAGAAGAAGAAAAAAAAAACAAGTGATTTTAGCTGAAACCACATTTTGACTACCGCCTTCAAGATCCTTAATTAGTTTTGCTTCTTCCGTGCAAGTATGCAGCTGAAGCAACTGTTCAGGGGTGATCCTGCTCTGCTGCATGCAAGGAGAACTGTTTTCATGATGATTCACTTTTGCTAAATCAAGATCTAATTGATGCGGCCTGTTTAAAAAGTCTATTTGTCTATTTATTTCTGGGAGTCCGAGCCTAATTTAAACCTAGAAAATAAACAAAGTTTAGGTTTTTGAAAATGTTTAAACAAAGAAGCGTTATGAATTAAATAGATAAAATGAATAAGACATTTTGGTAACACTTTACAATAAGGTTCCATTTGTTAACATTTGTTAATGTATTAGGTATCATGAACAAACAATTAATTACAGTAACTATATATTTTTTACAGCATTAATTAATCTTTGTTAACGTTATAATGTATTATGGTTAATACATAATTACCTTATTACCATTATTACATTACTATATATTGTTAGTTCATGTTAACTAATGTTTTTAACTAATGTTTACAAATGGAACCTTATGGTAAAGTGCTACAGAAATATTTAAAATTCGGAACTATTTGTTGGTCACTAATCAAATAAGAAATTTTGTCACCTTCTTAATTCGTTTGTAAGAAAGGTCAGCTTTCCTTGATTCCACTGAAGCACACAAGATGCTCTTTGGAACATCCTCAATGCTTCATAACATGGGTCATTATGTTTTAAACTAGTTGAGTCCATGTCAGCTCAAGTTCATGCTGTCTTTAAAGCACAAGTCTATCAAATTCGAAGTAATTCTGAAAACGTGTGTTTAATTTAATTGAGATATTCACTCAAAATGTTGTGCTAATAATATATTTTGTAATAAATATAACCTAATAAATAAATAAATGAGAATGATAAATTAGACAAATGCAAATAGAAGTGTTTTCAGAAGTGGACTCAGCTGTACTGTATTTGTTGTCTTTTTTTGCTACTCTAAAGTAAAGCATAGGGGTTTGTGTGTGCTTGTGTGTATGAGAGGGATTTAAAAGCCTTTAAAACCTGTTTTACATAAAGAAAAGGTAAAGTAGTAAAAAACAGGAGAGCAAAGATTATGGGCCAAATTACATTAGTTATCTCTCACACCCACTTTCTGTTAAAAATATAATAAAAAAATAAACTTGGGGCGAGGAAGCAGCCCACATAACACCCCCATGTATGGGGCCGCCTGTGGTCCTGTCCAGGGCCAGCAGCTGGGGGACAGAAGAGAAGGCAGAGGGGGGCGTCTGACCCAGGGTCCAGGTTCTGAGTACTTTAGCAGACATGTTGGCTCCAGTAGCAATGAGTCACGGCTGTCTGTCTGTGTAGCCTGCAAGCTGGCTAAAAGGGTTTTATATTTTATCATAATGCTAACCACTGATTCATTCACTTAAATAATAAGCCCTGCCATTTAAGACTTATGGGTGTTGAGCTATCTAAATCTGTAAGAGTCCTTGCATGGCCACTGTGTAGAGGGAATGGGTCATATTGGTTAAAACACTGAGTGAATCATAGAGACATTAATCTAATTTTGAGTCACTTTTGAAATGTGCCCACTGAAAGGACAAAAAAGCTACAGTGGCCCCAAAAAGAATTTGGACAAGTAATCCACACTTAAAATGTATGAATGTCTTTGCATTGTGTAACAAAACATCAAACCAGGTGGCATTTATTTAGAGAACTATGGCACAAACACACTTTAAGCAAAAAGTCTGTTAGGATACAAATGATAAAATAATAGATATATTTCTCAAAATTAATAAAAAAAAATGGAATTGAACACTTTCTGGTCATCAAGCTTTTTGGAACATGTCTATATGCAATGGACTACATGTACAGTATGGCTACTCTGCTAAAGGCATCTGTATGAACTTGAGGGGAACTGACTTCATACATCTACTAAATGTATGTATACTATTTACAAATGTAGATAAGAAAATTAAAGTTAAATCTGAGAAAATCTCAACCATAATTTGTTTGCAGATACCACTTGCTTTGATATTTTGTCTTTGCAATGCAATGAAAATAATACATTTTTAAGTGCCCAAAATGTTTTAAGGTCACTGTATGTAAGAGTTAAGGTTTGAAATGGCAGAAAATTGATATATAATATATTTATAATACACAGTATATACATAATATATTCAAAAGTCTTTGGTACAAATAAAGAATCTGTTGGATCTACACATATCATTAGTCAAATATAAAGTACCACAATGAACAAGGAAAAAGCAAAGAGAAAACTCACTTCAGGGAAATTACGCATGACATCAATTCAACTTGACTTAACATACATATCATACATATTAAATTAAGATAATATTTAAAACATTTTTATTGATAAACATCTACTTAATGAGCGGTATTTATCATGTTGTCACTGCCACTTCATACAGAATCACTTCACCACGAAGCTTATCATCAATAAAAATCACTACACAAACAACAACCACTCCTTTACCACTGCAGCTAAGCAAGTACTGTACACAGGCATGGTATCCTCAGGTATGGACAAACTGACGAGTCAAGAATGATATATGACTGAGATCTGAAATTAAATTGTACAACAACAAAATCATGACTTAAAGAGCCACTCGGGGCTTGGGTTCTGAAGAAGCACCACAAAAAATTTCATGGGCAGGTTTGACCATAAGCCTCTAGTTGACCAAGCACACATTTAATACTAACTTGAAGTGAAATTCCCAGTCAAAATTGACCCGTTTTTGTCTCCAATCTGTGAGCGGATACTAGGCAGATGGACATCCTCCAGAGAAGGCAGATTTCACAGATGAGGCTTTGAGCCCAGAACTCTTTCACTGTCTCATTCCACCGTCTGCACTTGTACAAATGTTCTGGGGAAAAAAGTGACAGTAGGATCACCTTACTTTTTCAGGAAAAAATGATGAAAAAACATGCAACCTAAAACTCTTCAGAACTCAGTGAGAAAGAGAAATGGACAGAGGCTGTGAAAGAGAGAGAGAGAGAGAGCTGAAGAGATAGAGTGAAAAGAGATGTTATGTTGAGCCACACAACCTCAAGCGTGGTAACAAATAGATCTCTCAGTTGTGGCTTTCACCGCTAATATATAGCAACATCTTCTTCTAAAAATAGTTCATACAAAAATGAAAGTTTTGTCATAATTAACTCACCCTCATGTTGTTCCAAAGCCGTATGATTTTCTTTCTTATGTGTAACACAAAAGGATATGTTTTATGAACATTGCTGTCCATCTTTTTAATACAGTTAAACTTGACCCAATCCTACTCATGCACTAACCATCTTTTTTGTTCTCTTTTAAATAATAATTAAAAAAATCTACTGTCACTGTCTCTCACTTTCCTCTCTACTTGTACTTCTCTGAGCAGTTCGAAACTTTGCACTTCTCATATTATTACCTCCTTAGGATGAACTGCTTTTGCTGTATTTCTCATTTGTAAGTCACTTTAGATAAAAGCACCTGCTATTTAAACAAATGTAAATGTATACTGACAGTGGATAGTTACTTTAAAGTTTAAAAAGGACCCAAAAGTATCATAAAAGTGGTTCATGTGACTAGTGCTTCATATTCCAAGTCTTCTGAAAGCATACTCACGGGTTTGGTGAGGAACAACCCTGAAATTTAACCCTTGAAGGACCTTCCGTGTCAATTTGATCCATTTTAGATTTTAACATAGATAACATCAACTGAACTTTAACTTTTCGCCTGAAACTTCATGACATCCTCCATCGAGATGATCTGAACCTGATTATGTAAAAATGACTAATTTTATGCCTTTTAAAGAGAATTTATAAAAAAAAAAAGGCTCGTCGTAGACCCTCCGGGTCAATTTGACCCGATTAATATTAAGACTTGCAAGAAAGCTGCAAAACAGTAGTACAGTTCCAACACACAAACACACACATACACACAAACAAACACACATACAATCACACACATATACATACTGTACATAGATTCAAAGATACATACACACACACAACTTTTTCACACACCCAAATGTGTGTTTGGAGGCAAAACAATTATATAGACATAAAAAAAGTTTCTTATGAGAGAAAAAAATAGGATTCGCATGAAAATATTTGACTTACTATACATAAAATGACTGAAATATGCACTAGGATCTTTGTAATAAGTAGGTAAATGAGTTATGATCAGAGGTTGGTGGAATTGGTAAATCGGATGTTGAGTTGTAATTAATAATGGAGGGTCAGTTTGACCTGGTGAGGTCTACAATGGAACCTGATTGTCAGCACCAAGGAAGGGTTAAGTAATTTTTCAATGGACTTCTTCTCCTTTTTAAGGCACTATCCACTGGTACTGTATTAAAAAGATGTTCCAAGATACTGTATTCATAAAAACATCTTTTGTGTTAGAAAGAAAGTCATATGGGTTTGGGTAAATTATAACAGAATTTCTGTTTTTGGGTGAACTATTCCTTTACGCTCAGTGTTAAAGATCTATGTGTCTATGCTTTGTGATGTGTATGTCACACAGCTAGTTAATGAAAATAATAAAAAAGTCACAAATTATGAATATTGCAAAGAAGGATTACAAATATACTTACACATAAGCATAGAATTTAGATTTTTGCAACTGCATACAAAGAAACATACAGTAGGCAGTGTGAATATCTTAGGAAATGGTAGCAATACAATAACCGTACAGCCTTGATAAACATACAGACAGACACAGTATAATCCACAAAGCTGTCTGTCAGGATAAGTAAAACCTACAAAGTCAAATAAATCAAATTAGCAAGCACTCTGAAATCAGATTATCTGAGGATTTAGCTTACATCCTCACATTGTTTTACAGTATTAGCCGTACAATCATCAGGAGAGGTTCACTGTTATAGATAAGCTATTAATTACACTGATTGAAATAATTTTTGTAGAGTCCTTGTGAGGTTGAATGTCATAAACTCCTTTCTTGTATGCTGTCTGATCGTTGGGGAATTTTGGTAAATTGAGGGCACACAGACACAAACAAGACCTTATCAGGTAGATCAGGTATGCATGGGAAAATGGTACAAAGCAACTTTCTTGCCCTCTAGATAAGGAGGTACAAGTTTTCAGTTTGCGCCAGCGGCGCAATCTGTTACTAATACCGCACTGGTTTTGTTCCTCTGCAGGGATATCACATCCCTGAGGGAAAGGAACATCAACTTCCACATCTCACCTTCTCTCTCTCACATCCCATATTTACATAGACACACTCACAAATATGGAAATATCAACAAATATCTCTAACACACTCTCTTTTCATCCATCACACAAACACTCACACCATAAATACCATTATAAATACCAAAATAACTTCCTCACCTGTTCATTTACCAAACAATATTTACTGTCACACCTCTTGCTGTTTTTTTGTTTTTGTTTTGTTTTGGATTTTTACTTGATAATGCACCCCTGATGTCTGCATTATGTTTTCAGATTGTTTTGTTTTTTTCGATGTTAAAACACTTTCTCCTATCCCAGCTTAAAATTCAGATACAAATATGTGGATTTCCCTAAAGTGTAAACACTGTGGATCTATGGTGCTATCAGAACATTACTCTATTTGTTTAAGCATCCCAACCGGCCAAACAGCATCAATGAATCAACCAATGGAGTGTATTTGGGGCGGGACTATCTGTTTGTTTGACCAATGGTAGACAGAAGGATGTTTGGGAAAGCTGTTTGAAAACAATGTTTATTTTTGTAATTTCGTTTGGTGATTCTAGTGGCACAGAAATGACACACTTCAGCTTAAAACACACACAAACCCATTTTATATTTATGGCCCTACAGAAAGGAGTGAGAAGATATAAGAGAATATTGTTTCAGGATCTGTCAGGTGTCTCAACCAGAATTTGCATGCTGAAGGGAGGCCTGTCTGTCTGACATTATACGGGTCATGACACACAGTTGCAGGTGCATCTTAGCCACTGTGGGCAAAGGTCAAAGGTCAAAGGTCAGTGAAACCAAAACTACTTACACCAAATACTCTGTATACCCATCAAACCATGTCTTCCTCTATGCTATCTAGGAATTCAAGTAATGTTATAAATAATAAGTAATAGTTGTCTGGTTCTTTCTACTGCCACTTTATCGTGTCATCAAACACAAAAAGTTAGAAGCCCATGTTAAAAACAACCCATTTAAAGTAACCCATTCACTTTCCATTAACATGGGATATCCTGAAGCTGTCCAGAACAATGCCAACTATATTTCTAATGCTTAAGGCCTAGGTTAAGGCAGATTTGCCTAGACTGGAACCTAAGATCCATTTTGATAGATTGTAAGATTTGAAGTGAAAATATGACATTAAACATGTTTATGAAATGTATGTATCACATTAAACTGAATATAATGTCTTTCTGTTTATGAAAATTATACAGAAAGTATGACTGAAAATGGCAACCTGTTCTCCTGGAAACATGTCACTATTAGGGCTGGGTATTGATACAGAATTCCCTATTAGATTCTAAAGCTCTCGATTCGATTCAATTCCGATTTCAATTCATATAGGTATATTTCAGTTATAATGTCCATTTTGCTAACATATGAAAGAAATCCTCTCACAGACAATGCTGTTAATTATATTGGGGACCTTCTAACTAGGTACATTATGAAAATATTAATTTTAATAATTATATTTTATTCGTTTTTCATCATTTTGGTCACATTTAAAACATTTACAAATCCATGTATTTTATCAATACATATGATATTATATTGCATATATTACATTTTGTTACATGCATAATTTGCACTATTTACAGGTACTGACATTGATTTGTTGAACCCGTGCTATCCTTTACTGTCTCTTTAAGAAAACCGGCTGTAAATGAGCACATATTAACAAGAGAGGACTCAAAAGGCTTTACCTCATCTGTACTATACATAAATATAATTAAATGTTTATTTGTTGTTGTTTTTCATCGACTACTGACTGTAAAGAACAGAAAGGGTTACATTAAAAGAGACATTATTCAATGACAAATGGATTGTGTGGATCTCATCTTTGGACACACACACAGAACGATTGAAACCAAACTTTTACTCTAAACACACAGTGAAAGGATCTCGGTGCTAAACTTTTTTCCCATTATACTACACAATCACTGGTGAGTGAAATCTGAACATTTACCAGCCAGTGGCTGATCACAGATATTTCAGTCACATAGTGCAAAATCTGGTTTGCAAATGCGAGTAATTTTCTCTCATTGTAGTAAAAGATCGAGCTTAGGATTTAAGAATAAATATCGAGATTGTTCAGATGAAGATTGTGATGCATTGGAAAATCAATATTTTTACCCAGTCCTAGTTACTATACATTTTTTTTATATTATTTATACGTGGCTCATTGTATGTATTGCAGATGTTATATAAAATATAACCCCCAAATTAATTTATTTATATATATATATATATATATATATATATATATATATATATATATATATATATATATATATATATATATATATATATTTATTATGATTTATTGCCATTGCAACCACCTAAAAATACAAAGATCTAATGATGTAATGCCACAGTTGAATAATATTTTTGGCACAACAGCAGAGTTCAAAAGCTTAAGCCTTTTGCTAACGTCCTCCAAGATCAATCTGTCAGCATTGCAAAGTGAGCATGACTGTGAACGAAAGGTCTACTGAAAGCTGTTTTCCTTTGAACAATAAGTAACTGTGCACAGAGTCCTGTCTATACTATTCCAAGCAGGTCCCCTCCTTTCCCACCGATGTCCATAGATGCATTTGACAACCTGCCACTCTCTCATCACACCCCTCCGTCCTCCCTTTTTCTGTATAGTTCTTCAAGGCTCAGCCCAGCACTTTTACCTTTTTCAGTGACCTGCACTGCAGAACACCAAGGGATCCAAGGGCATTTTTCACATTCCAGTGTTGTCATCCTAACCCTGCTGTTTTACCTTGTCTTTCAAAGGAAGTCCTTGGCCTATCAGCCTTGAGAATCTGAGCAAAGCTGTCAGTGACAATGCTTTCACAGTATGTGCTGTTCTCACCTGTACAGGTAGTCATTAACTACGCCTTGTCACTCCTTGTCTCTCCAACACACGACCGAACTCTGGCCTGTCAACACCCCTAATCCGAGAGCCTAAAAGCACTCTGCCTCTTTAAACTTTTTACCCTGAGAGCCTCAAGTACTCTAATCCCAAGTGAAAATTTTGTAGACATATGGCAAGGTAATTTGATAAGTCTCCTTGAGTTTTTATTTTGTTGTTGTTTTTTTCTGTGTTTGCTCTCAATACATTTGACATTGTAAAAGGGGTATACATCAAGCCCGTTAATGAGAACAATTAATAAGCCAGTAATTTATTCAAAGACATATTTGAACCAGTGGTGCCTGTCAAAAGTGGGGAAGCGGAGACTATAGTTTTTGGTGTCAGCAATTTTGCTCCCAAAAGCTGCTTAAACTACTAAAAAAATAGTGAAATTTCTTACTGAATGTAATTAACTAAGCTCAAAACATAGCAAAATATCCTTTTATGAAAACTGAAATCAATGTTATGTCAGATCGCAAAGTAACTGCACGTGTCTCTCCAAGCCACACTTTGCACTCGACAGTGGTGATTTTACATTTCATACACTTTTAATCACGTACATCACTGTTTCAATTATTTGTACATATATTAAACTTGTCTTTGCTGTATTTATTATGAAATTTTAGGGCATGCTATGTTTCCTGTGTATTATTAAAGGAAAATTCTGGGCTCAATACAAGTTTAGCTCAATCGACAGCATTTGTGGCATAATATTGATTTTCACATAAATGTATTTTGACTCATCCCTCCTTTTCTTAAAAAAAAAGAAGCAAAAATCTGTGTTCCGTGAGGCACTTACAATGGAAGTGAATGGAGGCCCATTTTTGAATGTTAAAATACTATTTCAAAAGTATAGCCACAAGACATAAACAATAGGTGCATTCCAATCTGCAGGGTCCCTAAGCAGTGTTCACTGCTCACTACTCATTGAGCATGGGATATCTGTTGAAGTTCACTTCACTTGACAAAATTTGTTCATTTGGAATACTCTCCAATGTCATCAAACATAGACAACGCTTGAGTCGTGCTGATCACAGGGTTCAAGGTAGATGACACAAAATACTCGTGTAAATACATATAAATGAACAATAAATAGCCTTACATCCACATTTATAAATGTATCTAATACATTTATGTGTATACTTATACAAATTTATTGTTATACATTTAAATTAATATATTTCTCTAGATATGTAACCTGTAAGTTAAATGACTGTTGCTGATTAATTAAAAAAATGTATGTTATGTGGATATTTTATAATATGTGTCTTCTTAACTGTTATATGACCAATTGTCACGATAATGGATGTAACGGTCGCATCTCGTGCACTTTGTGCTCCAGCACAACCGTATAGAAAGCACACCTAAGATAAATTAAGCTTCATTTAAATGCTGTCAAACCCCATTTGTTTATTTGATTTTAGCGACTACATCAGCACTCTGCTGGTTCGCAATGACTGGTGGGTAAATTTCCCTCTCCACTTCCTGTGAAGTGATGTATAGATGTACACTTTTTCCCTGTGCTGTTTGAAGTGCCCTTCCAACTCAACATATACACTCCCTGGGGCCTGGGTAGCTCAGTGGTAAAATACGCTGGCTACCACCCCTGGAGTTCGCTAGTTCGCTAGTTTGAATCCCAGGGTGTGCTGAGTGACTCCAACCAGGTCTCCTAAGCAACCAAATTGGCCCGGTTGCTAGGGAGGGTAGAGTCACATGGGGTAACCTCCTCGTGCCCCCCCCCCCCAAAAAAAACCATATACGCTCCCTTTGGATTGGAATCCTTAAGATGGCTGAATACCATGTGAAGTCCACTTCAGAGGACCCTAACACTCAATTGGAACACACCTCAAATGTGTGTTAACGTGATTTTAGTGTGATAAAATCACTAACTAACCTTTTCTGTGTAAAGCCAATTTTATAGCCATGACAATGTAATGTCAACAAACCCTAAAACGACTGTAAAACTGATGACTTAAACAGCTTTACAGCTCAAATAATCCATGAGTTTTAACACAAGAATCAATGCAAGTGCCTTTGTAAAATTATAAGCTTCACATTTCTGTCTTTAAATCCTCCAAAGAATTGGCCACATTCACTTCCATTGTCTCACAGTAACCTCAATTTTTGTTTTTTTATAAGAAAAGGAGGGAGAAATCAAACGAATTTTTGTGGTAATCAGCATTATGTCACAAATGCTGGCGACTGAGCTTAACTTGTATTGAACCTGGAATATTCCTTTAAAGCAATATCCACTGCTTTGATGTTACAAAAAGGGTCCACATACATATTTACATTCAGCCTGGCAATAAAAACACTGAAGATGCCAATCATTTACACTAAGACTTTCAAATACACAAAATGTTTACAAGCCAGACAAAGAAATGATTATTCATCTCGAAGACATTGTCACTTGGAATGAAACAGACACCAGGCTTCAGTTATTTGACTGAGAAACCTGAGAAGAGCACATACACAGTACCTTCATTGTACAAAAATCTGCTTCCAGACACACAAACACTCTCTAAATGATTTTTGCTGACAAAAAGAACACAAAAGTCTCACATCCTTGTTCCTGAGTAATGACAGTTAGGTCTAACAAGTCTTGCAGGCTTTTCTGGGTCTGGTTTATTCAAATTAGCTGCCTCTCTGACTTTGTCACTTACTTCTAACAACCTTCACACCTTCAGGCTTTATTCTCACCTGCATTGAGACGGTCACTCGTCTCAGGTTTGTGGTTGTGTGTGTAAAAGAGAGAGCACTATTTGAAATGTGGATGCAGTCATAGAATACTTTTACACTCAGATTAATGTCAGTGAGAGTTCATCCAAGCTGAAGAGAAAACCTGAAAGAACAGTCAAGTCTGAACACACACAGAAGCAGGAAGCCTCACACCTCTCACATGCTGTTCAGACACTCTTTTAGGTGCCCAAAAGAACATCTAGTGGCCATACACATGTTAGTGTTGACCCCTAGCAATCTGTTTTTACAATTTATTTTCTCAGTGGTCTCTTGTTTAGTAAAGAACAAGTGACCTTTGAAGGAACCATCAACACTTCTCTTTAGCACACACAGTGTGTTCAAGCATGGATGCAATCAACTGTCATGAAAACATTGACTTTTAAGTGCATGGATTGTTCTATTGTTGAAATCCTCAGAGACTGCCTTCTTTATCTCCATCTGCTGGTTACAAAGCGAAGCACTGACACATGGAGCTTCATCTCCAATCGCTTGTACCTATTGTACAGCACTGGAAGTTGTTTCTAAAGGACATCCACATTGTCCACCAATGCTAAATAGCTTCAATTCAACACATCAAATCCATCTGACCAACACAAACATCTTAATAAACAAGTTAAATAAGTCCTACACATCCCTCTCCACTTGCATGTTGGCTTTATTTAATGTTTTGTATAATCTGATTTGATCAGTCCCTAATATAAACATGTAGTTCTCTCAGCTCTATTTAATACATTTCACGATGTTCAAATCTATTCCACAGACTTGAGCAGATTTTCCCAAAAACAAATCAGTGCAGCAAATGCATAAATGTAATATTCAGGAAAAAGGAACAATCAGCATATTGATTGTCAGCTGTTGTGATCTGACTGAGATAAGCCTAATGTGAACAATTAAACTTGGATACGAACTAAAAAGACCGGACAGTAAGCAAGAAGCAAGACACCATAGCAACGATTTTCCTAGTCCATGTAAACATCACAACCGCAGTATGTTTTTATTAAACTTAGAATTACATTATTTTAGTTACATTATACTATCATACCAATATTTTAGATCCCCTAACTAACCCAAAGCTTCCCTAAATTATTGTGACTGTAGTTGTATCTACTTGTTATATATTTTATATCATTGAGAATTGTTTTGGTTTAGGCCTAAGGATGGAGTTAGGTGCTCAAAATATAGAAATAATAGTGTAATGTAAAGGTAAATGCTGATAATTTACATTTACCTTTACATTACACTATTATTTCTATTTTCTATTATTTTTATTATCTGTTACTAGAATGCATGATTTTAAAAATGACACATTTGAACACTTGCATTACATAACCAACTACGTTTACAAGCTTACTCCACCGTCATTTAACAAATATTTTGAACTCTGTTTCAATTGCTGAAAATCTTCCCCGCTGTGAAAGTTGAGACATCTCATTTAAAACATCCTGTACATGCAAACTTTAGAATGTCGCAATTGGTCACAAGACACATGTGAGCCAATGCATTCGATATCACTGACGTCAAAGAGTCGTAACATATACAGTATTTGAATGTTTAAATGAGTGCCGGTTAGAATCTAACTTTTTTGGCAGATGGGAATAGTGTTAATTAAACAAAGGGTTAGGGTTAGGGTTAGGGTCCTCACACATAGTGGTCACACAGCATCGGAAGACCTGGAATATACAACACAAATAGAGGATTACGTTTATCTTCATTTTTATGGTACTTTCCTCATTTTTATGAGCTGCAGCTCAGACATTCTGAAAATTGTGAATGAATTGTGAATAATTTCATTTTAAAATGTAGCTTTGTATTTAGCCAAGTGTTAAAATCCTCCAGATTATTTGAATACGGCATCAGAGTAACATTTAAAATATGGACCAAGGGTGACGTTTCGGTGGTGCAGTCAAAAAGACGTGCCCAGTGATGTTCCGTCATGAGAGTGTATTGGAAAAGATTACATGATTTTTGTCACTCAAAAGCATTGACTTTACTTAATCATTTAAAATAATATGACAAAATGTCTTGTTGTGCTGTAGTAGCAGAAGCGCACTACTGGCAAGAAAGAAAATGAGAGTTTAAGGGAAAGGGAAGCCAGAATACTTTTCTAACAGTGCACATGTTTAGAAAACTCTCATCCTCTTCTTTCTTCCTCTCCAACAATTGAAGGGTAACGAGTGGGAGGAATGGAGAAGAGATCTGCAAGTAAAAATAAACTGGCGAAATAAACTCTAGCTATATTGGTGCAGGGTTGCAGCGTTGAGAAAAGGGGGCCGCTTCGCAGAGGCTGTAGATGGTAAAGTGATGAGGATAATCACGTTGATGGTGAAATCAATCCGCATAAAGACTGCAAACAGCAGCCAGAAGATGGTCACAAAGGGTTTAGCCATAGCTTGGCAGAGAAAGTGTATAAAGCATGGAGAGAATCATTTCCTTTATTTATGCCAGTAACATCAATAAAAGAGATGCATGGATATATGCAAGAGACAGATAAAATGGACATTCATCCTTGTACAGAGTAGTCATGCAGATTATTGCTATTAAAAGACAATTAAAATCATGATTACGAATCCTCCCAGTTACAAAGAAAGCCTTTCCATTCTGCAGTACTGACTTAGCTACAACATTTTTCTCTCCATCCAGAAAACACTCAGGAATCACCATCATAGAGAGTCAATTGGATAAACATTGACAGCCATTTCATGTGAGTTCAGTTCAAAATACATCTAAACCAATAAGGCTTAGTTATATTGTCCCAGGTTACATTTGTATAAAGCCAGTTATGACACAGATTGATGCCAGCCTTTCACTCAAGGGTGTCAAATAATATCTTAAAGGCTGGAGTGTGCAATTTCCATGCAGCACCAGACGGAATTACAAAAATAATAATTGCTTTCAAACAGATTTCCTGACCACTCCCCCTGTCAGACAAACAGATAATCCCGAACCAGATTCACACCATTGGTTGCTGTGTTCACACTGGTTGGGATACTCAAACAAACAGAGCAATGCTTTGATAGTTACAGAGCCACAGTGTTTACACTTTTCGTAAAAAAACAACCTACGAATGGCTAACTTATAGTCTCTGCATATTAAGCTGGGATAGGAGAAAGTATTTTAACAAAGAAAAAAAAAATGCACACTTCAGCTTTAAAATTGGAGTATTTAACTTTTTCTGTGTTAAAATACTTTCTCCTATCCCAGCTTAATATGTAGAGACAACTGCACCTGCATAGTAATCCATTCATAGGTTAATTTTCTCAAAAGCACTGTAAGCACTATCTTTCTGTGGTGCTTTGAAATGTTCTCTCTGTTTGTTTTGAGCAACCTGCTTAGGCCCGCCCCAAAAATGTTACTCAACCAATGGTGTGAGTTAGGGACAGGACTATCACTTTGTTTGACCAACTGCAGAAGGGGGCCTTTTCAGAAATCTGTTTTGAAAACAAAGTTTATTTTTGCAATTCCATTTGGTGGGACTAGTGGCTCAGAAATTATACACTTCAGCTTTAATTAAACATAGAGAAAAGTAGAGCTAATCAGTATATTGATGTTTTGGGAAGATGGTGTTCATGTGAAATGAGGCCAGAGGAAGTATCATGTATCTTTGTGTCTGTGTATGTGAAGGTGAAGGTGAGGAAAAACACACCCCTCCTTTCACCTCAATAAGCCTGAACAACGTTCCATCCCCAGGTGAGCTTCTGGTTTCAATTCTCATCTTACTCCCTCGTGCCAAATGTCGAGGCTCACTCACTCACCTGTCTGACTTATTGAGTGCGAATGTGTGTATGACAATAGCAGACCTGGCTGCATCTCCCCTCCGCCACAAAGATTTACACTCTCTCCTCTGGGAAAGGAAGTACACCAGTAATTCTAGCCGTACTCTCAAGGTAACACATTCAGGTAAACCGCTTCATTTCTGCTCAGATCTGCATCTCTGCCCTGAGCCTAAACCAGGATCACTACAAAGTGAACCTCAGCTCATAATATACACTATACCCAGCACAATGCAAATGGCTTTTTGGACTACAGCTCTTATAATCTCACATAGTAGCACAACGTCACACAACAGCTTTTAACACTTAGTCTGATAAACTGACATATATTACTAGTACATCATGATCCAATTTTACATTAAAAACTTTTTTTATTTTTATTCCTGTTACAAAATGATTTAAATCCAAGGTAACCAATTCTAATAAAACAAACAAAAAGGACAAAATAGGTATCAAAATAGGTAATGCTGTTGAAAGGGCAGCATTACCCATGACAATAGCCTAAAAAATAGGCATGACATAGACATGACAATTTTATGGAACATTCAGGGTTTTTTTATTTTTATTTGGGGGGCATCAGAATTGTGGGACTCAGCAGAATATATATTAACTGAATATCAGTTCAACAAACTATGTATGATTGTAATTGTTGGATAACAGAGAAGAACAAGACCAGTGAGGTGGGAAAGGCTAAAATCTGAATTTGATCTTTTATCAGAGGACAGGGGTAGTTTACCTAACATATGTAGTATTATTTCTCAAAAGAAACTTTATTGCTTTATAAAAAATAAAAATAAAGAAAAAGGTGGGGAGTGGGGGGGACACCAAATGTGTCCATTTGTCAAAAGTGATCAACATGAATTGCAAGCCTTTATTTGTTGCCAAGTACAGCTATGCACTCTGATTAACATGTAATCTAACTTTTATTGCTACTTAATTGTTACTAATTTAATACAATTATTAGTTGTTATTAATTTCAAGAAAAATATACTTCATTAAATAGTATTTTTTGCAGTTTCACAGTCAATTACAAGTCAGTTATTAAAAGTCAATTTTCAGTTACTCCCAGGGGTAAGATTCTGTGGCAAATTTCTTTTTATGGGATATAAATCCATTCACAGTAGATCACGAGACTCCTATTTTGAGATTTAAATGCTCTCCAATAATTAATATACTTTTTTATGCATTTATTTATTATTTATAATGATTTATTAGGACTCAACAAGGCAATGTTAATAGTAAGACTCATTTTAGGAGTCGCTGAAATTATTTTACAAGTTTTACAGATCTGTTGCAATGTATCCTAATATGAAACATCAAACACACTAATTTTTGCACCCTGGTCCATTATAAACAAGAGATCAGTTATTATAATTTTAATACATTTTCTAAATGTCAGCACAACTGTTACTTTTGATTCCAACTCTTATACCTCAAGTTGGACATGGTCCTCTGTCTTAACTATTTGTCAGTTATGTTGTGGCATTGAAGGAAGAATCCTGCAATCTGGCATTTCCTTTTATAATGAGTAAAAAAATAAAAAAATAAATAATTATAAAGAAAATAAAGAAAACATGATTTAGAGCAAGCGAAGAGAGCAACTCCTTTAAAGGGAATGTTTTAGCGGGTGCAAATCGAAACTGCCATTTGGAGGCATTCATTTCTTGGGGTTTTCTTTTTTTTATTTTTTTATTCATATATTAAACACAGAAAAATGAAACATATGTACACAGAATCAATATTTAACCCCCACTATTACCCCTCCCCCTCCCAATCCCAAACCCCACCCTGGCCTTCAACCATATCCCAGTGGTCATACATGATTATAGACACACACACAAAAAAAATTATATATAATAATCACACATATTAACAACTACACCTCTCTCTCCCTCTCTTCACTGCTTGTCCCAAAGAGCCCTCCAACAACACCAGATATCTGCCCCATTTTATCTCAAACAAGTCCAATTTCCCCAGTCTTCTAGATGACCCTTCTTCAAAAGCCACCACCCTCCCCATCTCCAAGCACCACTCCTGAAATCAAGGCACTCCAGCCGACCTCCATCCCCTTAAAACTATCTGTCTGGCGATCATGACACTGGTTAGAACCCAACTCTTTATGTGTCTATTCTCTACATCGATGATCGCCCCATTGCCCAAAATACAGAGTCTGGGGCAAAATGAAACCTTCTTAACACACCACCAAAAGACATGGGTTGTGTCTCTATCCTCTGATTGGCATCATCAGCAGGTGGGTGTGACTTTAAGCCTATACAATCTAAAGGGGATCCAATAGAATCAATGTAAAATCTTGAATTGCATAAGGCGCACCCTTGCACCTCTAGATGCAGACTTGACGTTTTTAAGAATCCTAGCCCACACTCCCTCCTCCAACACCAAGTTTAAATCTTTCTCCCATAATCTCCTGATAGAAGTTAAAGCTCTGTCCCCCAGACTCTGAATTAGCAGGGAGTAATACACTGATGCCTCATGATCTTTTCCAAAAGCAGTAATCACCACTCCCAGAGTGTCTGCCGTTTAGGGGGGTGTATGTTGCTCCTAAAAAATAGTACAGAGGTGCTGGTGCAGCTGTAAATACCTAAAAAACTAAGATCTAGGAATCCCAAAATGTTGAACCAAATTTTCAAAGGATTTCAACACTCCACTCTCTTATAGGTCACCGAGTGTAGTAACCCCCCTCACAATCCACTCTGACCAGCAGAAAAGGGACTTATTAATACATAATTTTGGGTTCAGCCATATGCTTGAGGCAACATTTAAATAAATGTTCGAATTAAACACTCTGGACGCTTTTGTCCATACCAAGTGCAAATGTGAGATAATGGGGTGTAACTTAACTTCTCCGGTTAGTTTGATAGAAAGGCTTTGTAATGGCGAAATAGGGGCAACAACTTCCTGTTCAATACAAAACCAGGATGGGGCTCTCTCAGGTGGAAGCGACCAATGAGCCAAATGTCTGAGACCGAATGCATAAAAATAAAACAAAATCTTGGGTAGGCCTAGCCCACCTGTCAATCGGCCTATGCAGCTTACTGAAATGTAATCTGGGACGTTTACCATTCCAAATGAAGGACTTCGCTATGCTATCAAATTGCTTGAAATAAGAGAGAGGGACATTTATAGGGAGAGACTGTAGCAGGTAGTTGAATTTTGGAATACAATTCATTTTAATAACATTAACCTTCCCAATCATAGATAAATGAAAATGAAGCCCACCTGCCCACATCACTCGAAAACCTTTTTATTAAAGGGTCAAAATTAACTCTAACTAAATCACACAAATTTGCCGGCAATAAAATACCCAAATACTTAATGCCCAGTTTGGGCCACTGAAAGGTGCCTTGCTGAAAAGCCGTTACCGGGCAGTATGCTGTCTGAGCCAAAGCTTCGGATTTAGACCAATTAACTCTGTATCCTGAGAACTTAGAAAAGGAATGAATAATTCTGTGGAGGCAAGGCATATATTTAGTAGGGTCGGAGATTAATAATAAAATATAATCTGTGTAAAGCAAAACCTTATGCGCCACACCTCCCACCACCACCCCTGGAAAATCATCCTCCTTTCTTATCGTGGCTGCTAATGGTAACAATAAGACAGAACAATAAGTCGGGTGCCCCTGTCCAGAGTAAAATAATCTGAAATTAATCAATTTGTTTGTACTGCCGCTACCGGGTGTCTGTAAAGTAAATGAATCTATCCAATAAATGTATTCCCAAACCTGTACAATTCCAAAAGATTATCCCATTCTACCATAGCAAACGCGTCAAGTGAGATGGCATCGACCGGAGTCTGATCATTTGCCACTGACCACATGATATTGATGAAATGCCTAGTGTTATCAAAGAGCTATGGCCCTGAACAAACCCCACCTGATCTATAAGTATAAGAGATGTCATAACTTTACTTAATCGGTTAGCCAAAATTTTTGACAATATTTTTACATCTAGCTGGATCAGGGAAATTGGATGGTAACTGATACACTCGCTTGGATCTTTGACCTTTTAAGAATCAGATTGATCCGGGCTTGCGTCGCGGAAGCTTTCCATTCTTTAATGATTCCGTATAAACTTCTAGTAAAAGTGGAGCCAATTCTGTAGCATAAGATCTAAAAAAACTCAGCGGCAAAGCCATTTGGCCCTGGAGCCTTGCCTGTAGGCAAGGCCTTAATTACCTCGCCAAGCTCCTCCAAGGTTATCTCAGAATCAAGATAATTTGTTTGCTCCATTAGTTTAGGGAGTTCTAATGGTTCCACAAATTTTCTAATATCTTCATCAGTAGACGAAGACGTGGAACTATAGAGATCAAGATAGAATTCTTTAAAAGCATTATTAATATCAATGGCTGAGGTAAATATTTCACCACCAGCAGATTTCACTGAGGGAATGGTAGAAATAGACTCTCTCTGTTTTATATATCTAGCCAGATGTTTTCCTGCTTTGTCCCCCGACTCAAAGTATGACTGTCTTGCCCTGAATAGCCAAAACTCCACCTTCTGTGACAAAATTGTTTTATATCTGTATTTCAGTCAGGACAATTCTCTGAGGCCATCAGACGACATTTGGTGCTTCAGCTCTGCCTCTGCACTTTTAATATTCCCTTCCAACTCCACAAGTTCTCATGCTTTGGATTTTTTGGTGAATGAGGCATACTGTATGGTCCGGCCCCTAAGAACCGCTTTAAGTGCCTCCCAAGCCACGCCCACAGAGGACACTGAGGACCAGTTGGTCTCCATATAAACACTGATTTCAGCCATTAACATTTGTTTGAATTCAGGATTTTTCAAAAGGGATACATTAAAGCGCCAACTATATGATTTCCTTTTCTCCATATGTGGCAACATCTCTAAACTCACCAGGGCGTGATCTGAGTCTAAAATGTTTCCAATTGAGCAATCAATAACAGATGAAATGAGGGACTTAGATATAAAAAAAAAAAAATCTACTCTAGAATAAATCTTATGGACTGATGAAAAAATTAATCGTCCCTACCAGATGGGTTCAAAAGTCTCCAAATATCAGTAAGACCAAGATTTTTACACATCCTGTGAAGCATCAATATTCCTCTAAGGGGCTTACACACATTTGCTTCACTATGATCAAGGACTGAGTCCATCAAAAGATTAAAGTCTCCTCCCAATATTATATCATGAGGGGTGCCCGCGACTTGCAACATCCCTTCAAGATCTATAAAAAAGCCCTGATCATCAATGTTAGGTGCGTAAATATTAGCCAAAATAAGATTTGCCCCTGAATTTCTGCTAAAACAATCATGACTCTTCCTAATTTATCTTTAATCTGTTTAAGATATTTGAATTGTAGATGCTTACTTATCAGTGTAATGACTCCCTTGCTCTTACTTGAGCCAGCACTAAAGAAACCATGTTCACCCCATATCTTCCAAAATTTTTCAGCTTCCTGCAGGGAAAGATGCATTTCTTGAAGAAACACTATATCATATTTCTTACGTTTAAGAAGAGAAATAACCTTCCTTCTTTTTTAATGGGTGCCCCAACCCATTAACATTCCACATGGAGAGAGACAATCCACTCATATTAACATCTGATATTTTGACATATTAGAAAAAACAGATTGTGTGTCAAAAATGAAATGATAAAGACCACATTGCAACATTAGTGCAACAATCAAACCCCATACTTCCCCCCGAACCAAACAAACAGAAAAAAGAAAAACATGCACATTAACCCCGCACACAACAGCGCCAACTGGCGTCCATCCCTCTAAACTCAAACGGTCCATGTACGCCTACGAGAGCCCCCGCAACAACTTTGCCATCGGATTGCTCAAGTCCGGTGTTTCTATACAAATTTTGTTAGAAAGAATTACACAACAGAAGATAATCTATAAATCAAACTCCCACCAATAGGTGGAATAAACATATAGAATGTGTAGATTCATCCACATAACTGTCCCAAAGGTGTGTTCCTCCACAAAACAAACTCCAGCTGCTAGCAGAACCAGCACAAAAAATTAAAAGGCTGTTCAGTTTCCTCGGACAGTCAAACGAATGTTCAGTGAGACGGCCCATTCGACTGTTACATGAATGCAACAAATGACATAATCACTCCAGTGTCTTGCAAGAAATACTCCACAAAGCAACCTCCAACCAATAGGAGGCATAAGCACAAAGAATGTGCAGATTCATCCACAACACTGTCCCGAAGGAGTGTTACTACACAAAACAAACTCCAGCCGCTAGGCAGAACCAGCACAAAAAGAAACAAAAAAGGCTCTCAGTTTCCTCGGATGGTCAAGTGAATGTTCAGTGAGTCAGTCCACTTGGCTGCAACATGAGTACCACAAAATAACTTACTCAGTCCATTGACTTTATGAAGGACATCGCTTGCTGGGGACAATATTTTACGGCCATCCTTAGCATCCATTCTCAATTTGGTCGGGAACATCAGTGCAAAAGTGACCTTCCGTTGATGTAAGAGTTTCTTGCATTCCTTGAAATGATCACATTTCTCTCTTGTCGAATTCACAAAGTCTTGGAACAAAAAAATGCTGTGGTTCTTCCAAGAAATCTTTCTTTTACTCCTCGCCTCACGTAACACGAGATCTTTATCGGATGATCTCAGAAATTTGGCCAGAAATTATCAGGACCTGTCTCCCTCAGCAGATCGCCGAGCCGGAACACTGTGAGCTCGTTCGATTTCCAGCTTATGGCCTGTTATGTCGAGCAGACTTGGAAGGAGCCCGTCCAGGAATTTCACCATATCCCAACCTTCTTTGGCCTCAGGAATTCCAACAATCCGGACGTTATTCCTCCAACTTTTCCCAGAAGCACTCCAAATCCACCTTGGTCGTTAGCAGATTAGCAGCTAATTCCATTGACTCCAGATAATCGATCCGTTTCTTGACATCCCCCACTCTTGTAACCGCCTCAGTGAATTTCGTCTCTATGGCAGTGAATGATCAACGTATTACAGCAAGATCCTCCAAGTCAGCATTGACCTTCATCAGCATTGCTGACAAGTTCAACAATTCTCACTGAATTTCCCTCACTTCTCCGGCCAAATCGGTTCCCTGGTCCACGGCCTTGTCAGAGGCATTAGCTTGAGCACGTAAGTGTCTTTTAATGTCTCCAGAGGATTTTGAATTCTTTGACATATTGTCTTCCTAGAACAATTATGGATCAGGGTGTATCGAATCTCACCGGTTTATGACATAAAAAGTATTAAAACCAGCAAAGTGCGCAGAGCTCGCCATTCACATGTCCGAACCTCGCATGGCGTCACGTGACTCCCCCATTTCCTGGGGTTTTCAAGCAAATATTATTAAGATATTTCTCAATATTTCACAGTCAATCCATCATGTCTCACAAAGTTCAAATATTAGCTCCCTTGATTCACTTTGTCATATGTAGTCATTTTGACTTCTAAGGCGGACAGCTCTTCTCCCTGGCAACCAGTTCTGCTATAGAAAAGGACAAAAAAAACATTAACACCCTCAAGTTCTCTCCACCACAGGTGGTTGCATGCCAGAGGCAAAGAGAAATAAATTAACTGCAAGATGAAAACAGCTAGCATGACAGACACGGCTAACTTAAACAGTCAAATCTCTAGCCCACATTACACAGGTGCAGAGAATATTAGCATTGGCTTCACGCTGTACCTGCTGAGAGGCTGTGGAACAAGAACAGTAGGGTCCTGACTGAGTCAAGGCATTACTAACACTGGCATGTTAAAAAAGTCATGTGATTTTGTATATGTAGTTTTAAGTTCCAAATATTATCAATTAAGTTCGATAAATCTGGAAATGAAAATCACATACTCATTACACTCCGGTGGAAACGGATACTTTAACTAAAATTCCAACAGCTAGATGTTCCATTTCTAAGCTCTCTCATGGGAGTCTACAAGAAGCGATTGAGTGACTGCACAGCGCATTACTAACTTACCATCCGTTGCACAAAAATAATAGATGTTTCTTGTTTCCTCGCAGAGTATGATCTAAAGCTTCATAAAGGACAACCTTTACACACAATTTCCTTTTGGCTGTGTGTTACCCTTCTGAGTAACCTTCTTTTAAGTGCATTATTAATAACAAATTCAAATACAAATAATGGCTAAAAAACACTACCTGTTGAAAGTTTGGATGCAGCTATTAATTCTATATTATTACTATTTTCCACATTTTAGAATAATATTAAAGTCATCAAAACTATGAATTAACAGAAGTATGAGGATTATGTAGTGATCCAAAAATGTTAAAGGGATTGTTCACCCAAAATTCTCTCATGATTTACTCACCCTCCTGGCATCACAGATGTGTATGACTTTCTTTATTCTGCAGAACAGAAATGAAGATTTTTAGATGAATATTTCAGCTCTGTAGGTCCTCACCATGTAAGTGAATGTTGGCCAAAATCTTGAAGCTCCAAAATCCACATAAAGGGAGCATAAAAGTAATCCATAGGACTCCAGTGGTTAAATCCATGTGTTCAGACACGTTATGATAAGTGTTGGTGAGAAACTGATACATTTTTAAGTACTTTTTTATCAAAAATTCTCCTCCCTGCCCAGTAGGGGACAATATGCACAAATAATGTGAATCACTAAAAACAGGGAGGAGAATTTATAGTGAAAAGAAAAACTTTAATATTGATTTATCCTTTTATGTTGGATTTTGGAGTTTCACAGTTTTGATCACCATTCACTTACATTGTCTGGACCTACAGAGCTGACAAATTCTTCCAAAAATCTTTGTTTGTGTTCAGCAGATGAAAGAAAGTCATACGTATCTTGGATGAAATGAGGGTCTGTAAATGTTGAGAGAATTTTCATTTTTGGATGAACTAACCCTTTAAACAAATTAAAACTATTTTATATTTTAGTCTTTAAAGTTCAACCTTTGCCAACATTACAGCTCTGCTCACTCTGGGCATTCTGTCAACCAACTTCATGGCATACCCACCTGGGATGTTTCTTAAAAAGTATTGAAGGAGTTCCCATGTATTCTGGCCACTTCCATTAAAATGTTAGTTTTGTAAAGAAATTCATACTGTATGTCGGCACAATTTATATTTGTGTACAAAACTAATTTCAAGCATTTAAGCATACGACATTAGATCAAAAGGTTTTTTAAGATCATGAGAAACATGCATTCAGTCAAATGTGTCCAAAGTTTTGACTGGTAGTGTATATTTATACATATCTGTCTAACCATACGTGCAAACACTGCAGCACTTGTAGGCCAGCATTAAGAATGTTTCAGTAACAGGCTTTATGGATCTCTTTCGAGCTACGTGTAACACTACACAATTACTTCTCAGCTACAGCCTAAATTTGTTACAGGTGATAGATGAACCGCAGAATTCTTTTTGTCCTTCACGTTTAAGTGCTTGTCAGAGGAGATACACAGGCCCAGAAACCATCCACAAGAGGAACGAAAATGCCTTGGAGTTCATCTCAGACTCTTTTTTTATGGAGCTCTGAGCCCGAGCAGGGCAAGGGAGATAATTGGCCGATGGATATTTCAGACCCTCAGCTCTCTAATTTCTAGCTTTCCAGGTACCGGCCCACCGGAAGCAAGGGCTTCTGGGATAGATTTATACGGGTTCTGGCCTAAATTGCACATGTCAGGGTCGACTCTCTCTAATATTAATATTAATTCCTTTTGGAATGGAAGCTGATTCTGGCAAGCCTAGCACGTCTGGAGTTCTAAGTAGTTTTCCATGAGTCTAATGCAGTACTGAGGCTTTGCAGTACTTTTTGGATGACAAAAACCGCCCCTCTCTCTCCCTTCTTCTTTTTTTTTTTTCTCCTTTCTCACTCGTTCTCTCTCTCAATTTTTTCACTAACCTCACCACCTCTTCCTCCACCTCCACATGCTTTTTTATAAATGCAACAATTTCCTCAGTTTCTTCACAAGTGTCCACAAAACATTAATCTGGAGTATTGGAAATAAGATTCAAAATCTGCTGGTCTCGCTTGTTATTTTAAGGAAAATATACCTCTCACAAGGTTTAGAAAAATAGCTATGGGCAAAAAATAGCAAAGATCTTAAACACGTAACAACTAAAAATCCTAGGCTACATACAGTATGTACAGAATTACTGGAAAATGTTTTAAGCAGGAATTTTCCTCCTCATGGTTCATTACGCGAGCTTGACATACTTTGCACTTTCTTTTTTTGTTCATTTTCTCAGTGGTCCTCATGTTCTTATCACCATGAAGCTCAAATCTTAAGGACTGATCCTTCACTACTTGGTTTTGACATTCTTTCTGTATAATTTCAGTAAAAAAAAAATTAGATCAGTTGACTAAGTGTATAATGTAACTCTAGCTTAAGCTTCGGGCCTGCTTCAGATCTGTCCCCAAGCAGCTTGATCGCTCATAAACACACCGCTTTGAGTTCGCTTACAGTGTTGCGGCAGCCAAAGACATCATTATACCTGATCCCACATGTGCCAAGAAGTGCTATTCATGCTTAAGGAAGGAGGCCTGTACTATCGCAAGAAACAGGACCGCACACCTACTTACCACACAGAACGCAGATTTCACCATGTCTCTTATAGGACAATTAACAGCTGCATATCAGCAAAACACAGCGTCCGCTGCCAAAATTCAACCAATGTTTGCATTGGAAGCCATGGATGAAATATGTTCATTTCGTACCGTTGTTCTAAAGCATGTAGACCACAGAATGCTTGGGGGTTACTTGTGTTTTGCAAGCTCTAGATTACATTCAGCTCATTTCATGTGAGATCAAGGGTCCGAAACAGTTGTCCTTGCATGCCTGTACATTGTATTTTGTCACTGGGTGTGTTGACATGCACAGCAATATGCTCGGATTACTCTATGCTTTTGAGGTCAAAATGTGAACAATTGTGCACACTGGTAAGAACGCGAAGTGGGAAAAACATCTACTTGTATCGATCGTTTTTTGCTAAAACTGTTTATTTTTGACCTTACCCTGATAAAGGAAAGCTGATTAAGTTTACATGACCACACACGTTGTTGGCTTATAAAGCATAAGATCATGCATGCAAACGCGCTCAGTGTTTGCAACACAAACTTGGAAGCGCAACACTGATCACAATTTTGAAATCAATTCCATCGTTAGTGTGTGGCAGTTTTTCATCATTCACATTGCTTCTACAAACAGGTGAGGGAGACACATTCTGAGTCTGTCCTGAACACTGCAATGACAAGCATGGCCAACTTTGGGAATCAGTTGCTTCAAAGGAATGCTAAAAGCCATGCTCACTTAACAGAATGGTCAAAGCCACTTTGCACTCATATACATCTTCATTAGGCTTCATTAAACTCTCCCTTTCTGAAAAAAAGAAAAAAAAAAAGTCTTATGTGCACACATTCTTGTGTTGTCCATTTGCTTCCTTCACAGGCAGGATGTGAGTTCAGCTGGGAGCTGGTCCCTTGCAGAAACAATGGTTGAGATAGACGTCAGACTAAGCCAGCTGCGTCTCTAGCACAGTATCATGGGAAACACATGAAATTATTGGATTCTGAATGGAGCTTTGACACAAGGTACTACTGTGCTCTACACCAGTGTTTTAATTGTGTCAGAGCTTTTGATGGGGGTCCCTACATCTCAGTGTTTACCTTGTAGATGAATCAGATGTTTCCCATGTAATTTTTTCTGCTATTTTCTACATTTTAATTTTCAAAGTGATTTCCGTCATTTTGACAGATAAAATTTTAGAAAGAAAACCATTTAAACCATAGCGAGTCAATTTTCATTTTAATGATCTTTACTGTATCATGGTACATGTGCAAGCAGCAAAGCACTCTGTGTTCCCTTTATTTACACTTTAGTGTTATTTCAAATATATTTATGCAACAAATACACAGGATGCAGTTTGTAGACTGAGGTATTTTCCTCATGCTATCACCATATGGAACAAGTGCAAAATCATGTGATCCACGAGTAGTCAGCATGGACCAATGTGTCAACTAGTGGCAAAACTAACCGACTAACTGAGTAGTCGACTAGTTGGTGCAACCCCAACTGTGGTCATGTTTAGAAATTTCTGATGGAATTTCAGTTTCACATCCCTAATGAGAATTAAGATTAAGGAAGAAAATAAGTTACGTAATTAATGATTTTTTTTCTAACGAGTTAATTTTTATTTTCTTTTTTAATTGAATGAAACAGAAACATAACCCGCCAAGCGTAAATTTTATGTTCTTAAGGGGGGAGGTCCAGGACCTAACCCCCTAAATTCAAACACTGCTCAGACACCGAACTCTGACACTGAGAGGATTAAAATACACTCATTTTCACACACCAAAGAGAGCTGCTGCCCAAGGCAATGGCATTCTGCTTATAAAGGTGAATAAATGATCATAGATCAATATCTGTATCTCACATTAGAGTTCATTCTGTGTTTGGTCATCCTTCAACTTGCTAATATCAAATACTGAACTGATAATGGCCCTATATTCGTTCTTTGTATTGATGTAGCTTAAAATGATAGAGGGATTTTATTCCCCTGAACTGTTTTTATTCATTTCAATATTTGAACAAACCCCTTATTCTGCAGCACAACTGTCATATACTTTAAGGAAAACAAATTCCCTGGGATTATCTGCCGTTTCACTTGAATCAAGCAGACAAACAAAAACATCTGGAAATAGCCATGAGGTAAACAAATCATCCAACATTAAATATTATTTGCAGCAATGTAATTTGCTTTTTATCTCAGATGTCCTTTGTATGTTGAAAGCTTGAGAAACTTGTTTTTCTCAAAGTAATGCAAATCCAACAACCATCCATGGGAAAACTAATGTTTAATAATAAAAATAAACAATAAAAAGCTGAAAGGGAATGGAGATACAGTAGTTCCTGCTTCAATGAAGAGCCAGTACTGTTGAAAATGTAGAAAGAAAAAATAAAATTAGCATATAAAATACAGGATTGTTTAAGTCCTTTTCATTGCTTCAAGTTTAATGGTCAAATTTATTTGTTAGTCAACCACAAAACACAATTTAAACTGCAGATTGAAACTCAACATGAACAACTGTATTATAACGTAACATTTATTGTATTGAATTGTTCTTAAATCCTGTGGTGTAAACTATATGGTGCAAGCTGCAGACCTCATCTGACAGATACTATCAAATCAAAGAGGTTGGGATGGGACTATGTTGAACCTGAATAGTATGGAAGTTACATAATGTAAAATATGAGCGAGAGATACAAACAAGGCAGACAAACGAACATCTATCCTCTATCTCAGTGTGTTGGTGTGTTTTTTATTTTACAGCAGAGCTTCTGTTTGACAAGCAGATACCTTAAGTGAAAAAGATCATGGTGAAAGGAGAGGAAATAATGAGGAAATGAAAGCCAAACAGTCATTAAGCACTCCAGTGATGAACATATTACTACATAAACAGCGAACATACCACCCACCAGTAACATTTTTCACTAGCTTAACAAGACTCAGTTTCCTATTATTGGGTCATGAGCATGGAGTATCTTTAATGAGACGTACATAATGCTTATAGTTTATGGCCAATGAATAAGTCATCTATTTCTTGAAAATGGCTCTGATTCTGAATATTGGTAGAAAACAACTGGATATTTCGCAAATTTTCTACCCTGGCTGCAACCTACAAAGTTTCTCTTAACAACTGCAAAATCAACTTACATAAAAAATAATGTTTTTTGTGTGTGTGTGTGTGTGTGTGTGTGTGTGCCAAGGATAGGTTATTAGTTAAAATCTTTAAAACTATAAGACTAAATTAAATTAAACCTTCACAATATCCATAAAACACAAACAGCATATTAAGAAGCAATTACAAATTCATATTTTTAATCTTTGGGATTTGAGCTTATAAATTGTTTGTTCATATACAGTATAAATTCATGAGTTCACTGGTTCTTCTAGTCCTGGAGCGCATTAAGGTAAACGTATTTGGTGAGCTGTCCATTACAGAGATGCTCAAGCACAGGACTGGGCTTGAGCTCTGGGATCCCTCTCTGGACTATACGACTAAAGCAAGAAATAGAAAGATGATTTAGAAATAATTGGTATAGTCCTTATGAAATATAAAGGTGGAAAGGGGGAGATGGAGGAATGCTGGAAGAATTGTTACCGGTATGAGGGAAGAGGCTGCTTAAATATCCATGGGATATGATTGGCAGGCTTATATGAACAAGCCCCTCCCAAACTTATGTTTGGAACTTCATCTAATGGCCTACAATTGCAAGTTGTGAGCTTACACCACATAAGTCAGATGATACACCAGAATGATATGACTTTTGAAAACTTAAGTTGACTTTTGGACTAGAATGCCAATCTTAGTTAACAGAACACAGGCCTTGGCATTGCACTACTTTTAACCTCTTTGCACCCAACATGATTATACACGCTGTTGAAGTGTCTTATTGGCCTCTACCCTCTGAAAAGGCTCCAATGAGTCAGCCTACTGGTTTGCAGCTTTTGAACTTGTAATGTTTTTAAGTTCTGATACATTACAGTGTTGAACTTGGCCCGAGACAGGATCAGCTATAAGCACTTGGTGTAAAACTCTGGCTCCCTTAGAGCTCTGTTGACGGCTGGCTGGCTTAGAAACTTTGCCTCTCTCTTCGGAGCTGGGGAGCATGGGGAGCATCACACACAGTGAATGTTAGGTGGAGTTGCTTAAGTTGTCAGTACTTGGCCATGCTGAAGGAAAAATGCGAGGATATAGTAGGACATGGACTGAGGGCACAGGCAAATCTGTGTCATCAAAGCAGTCATTAAAATCCTTTTCCATGCTGGTCAATACTAATTAGTGCTGGTTTGGTGCTACTCTAGCTGGTGGACCAGCAGAGGCTTGAAGTTTCCTAACAAAACTTGTTGAAAGCTGGTGAAACTGGTCAATTAGCATGGTTTTTCTTAGGGGCATTTTTCCATTTTTATTTCTTTTATTGATAGACACAGTCAGAGAGAAACAGGAAATCAGTGGGTGAGAGAGAAGGGACAGGGATGGGAACATGACCCAGGCCAGACTCGAACCCAGGTCTCTCATGAGCACAACAGTTCAATATGTTGGAGCACTTGCGCTGAACACATGGCCACCACTTTGACAGTATGGCTTTATTATAAAGCAGGTTGACCGATGAAGTCTTCTTGGTTAACCAAGTTATAAAAGCTAAAACCCAATATATGCTGGTCTTTTCTGTTGGGAATTTCATGACTGACAATAAATCTGTAAATTACAGAGGTAAATTGGAGGGATTCAGCTTGAAGAAGATTATAAGGTGGGATTTGATGATGCCTCTTAAATGTCTTCACTTGCTTAGAGTTTTACTCTAGGCATATCAAACAGCTTCAGTTCATTTCTTTTGATGAATGAGAATTCTGTTTTAAACACACTTGTGTCATCTATGATAATCAATAAAGATGTTTTTACCATAGGACATTCATTTCTAAATAAAAAGAACAACATGCATACTGTAAAATCTGACTTCAACTTGAAGCAAGTTAAGATTTATTGAGTATAAGAGGTTTATTTTATAAGGGATCAGCATGGTGTTCATCACACCTTAAAGTTTCACATACAGTACATCCTGAACTCTGATCCCCACAAAAATGGCTGTAACAGCTGAAAGGTCCTTTGGGATAGCAGTTAACACAAAACTATGTAAAAAGAAGGTATTTAAATCCAGTAGACTTTTTGCCTTTTGCCTTATGCCTCTTGCTTTCAATGGCAAGAGTACTCTGCTTAACACAGACATCTTTATGACACACTAGGAGCGCCAACACTTGCACTAAATAACTGCTTTGCTGAGCCAGAGGTACAGCTAATTGCCAAAATGACTGAAAGGTCTTGATGACAGGTGTGTCTCTTCCTGTTCTTGAATGGCTGTCTTAAAGGTTTTAGGGCCTAGCAGCACTACAGTTAGATAGACCATCTCCTTCCTTCCCACTTCCCTGAATGCATACGCACAGAAACAGACACCCACCCACAAACACACCCACACTAATAACAATTTCAAACAATATTTTTTTTATTAAATTGGCCTTAACAGATGTGAATCAACCAAAAATGTTTCCAAACAATCTAAAAGCTTCTGAAAAAGTTAAGAAAACAATATCACATTAAAGCAATATTCCAGGTTTAAAACAAGTTAAGCTCAATCGACAGCATTTGTGGCATAATATTGATTATGCCCTCCTTTTTATAAAAAAATAAAATAAAAAAAATCTGGGTTACAGTGAGGCACTTACAATGGAAGTGAATGGAAGCCTATTTTTGAACATTAAAATACTCACTTTTTCAAAAGTATAGCCACAACACACAAACAATATGTGTGTAAACATGATTTTAGTATGATAAAATCACTTACTAACCTTATCTGTGTAAAGTTATGACGATGTAACTTCGTAACGCAGTAAATCCTAAAACAACCGTAAAAAAACAATGATTTAAAGAATTTTAAAGCTCAAATAATACATAGGTTTTAACAGAAGTGCTAATTTTTGCTTTTATAAAATTATAAGCTTCACATCTTTAAATCCTCCAAAAATACAACCTATTCCATTGTAAGTGCCTCACTGTAACCTCAATTTTTGCTTTTTTTTTTTTTTTTAAAGGAGGGACGATTCAACATTATTTTTGTGATTATCAACATTACGCCACAAATGCTGTAGATTGAACTTAACTTGTATTAAACCCATATTATTCTTTTAAACCATAGACAGATTTGTTTAATATTTTTAACCAAATCTAAATTGATCACATTGAGGTTTATTATGATTGCACAAGTGTTTTCATTTTATTCGCAAAGCAAACTATGCAACCCATAAATCAAAATTAAACAGTCAGAAATGCTTTAAGATTTATTTTTATTTGAGAGCAGAGCAGTGGGGTTTGTGGATGTGTGACATGGGTGAGAATCTGCAGTGTGATGTAGTGACAGGGGTTGAAAACAGCCTATGTGCAGAGTGCAGACGGAATGTCTCGGGGCAGGTCTGCTTTTGAGCGCCAGTGGTATTGTTTTAACCGTAAATCTGTCATAATGTGACAAGTCAGTCTGATATTAATAAGGTATTATTACCCCTCATTGTTTAGAAGTTGAATATCATAAATTAAAGGTAATTACTTAACAGGTTTCATGTCCTGGAAGCCACAATCATGTCATAGACAGGTCAGGACATGTCCTCCTCTGTCACTACCTCACAATGCTCACAATGAAGCCTGCAGGCTACAGGAGACTTATTAGTGGCATTCACTAAGGCAAGCATCACTATTACCATCGCTCATACTTAGAGTCAGGAGCTATTCAAAACCCCTAATCCTAAGTAACAAACATGGGGTGTATCTCATCCTGAACCGCTTGTGCTATGGACATGAATCATACCTCAAATCATGCAGCTTGTTGAGTAGAGGTGTGCTGTTACTTTTCTAAGCCAACAGACTTGCAATTTCCCGGTAGACAATAAAACAGGTGAAAAATCCCATAGAATTCCATTGAAGGAGGGACCCGAGCTATGGGCCAGAATAACATACTGACTGCTCAGACTTGGACCAGTAAGTAACCATCTAGCAACCACCTAGAACACCCTAGCAACCACACTGTCATACGCCAACAAACACTAAAAACACCAAAACAACCACTAAGAACAACAGCACAGCATTGCCCTTGCAACTACCCAGAACTGCTTAGCATTGTGGTGGTAAGTTTGGACATTCAAGCACCACTTTTGTATTTTCAGACCATTTAAAAACTTCACATTCAGAAAATGTAAAAATCTAGTTAAACAATGTCATCTGAAAAGTGCATCAAATAATCTCACGTTAAATGCTTGCAGTGTTACATCAATAACTTTAAATTAACATAAATCAGAGGTCTCAACTGTGTCTTTAAGGAAATTGCAAAGTATTGACTGACAAAAAATGTAATGGAGTCTAATGTTGAATATTCATTTTTATATGATTGGTTATTTGGTTAAAGGTGCCAAGGCCATGCTTTAAGGCCATGAAAAGGATTTATCATCAAACAATGTCTGATAACCAACATCTCTTGAATATTTCTATTCATTTTATAAATGGTAAATGTGGGGAACTATTATGAAACATAAAGGTATATTATATTTATATTTACTATAAGTACAGTTACACATAATGTAGACCTACATCATAACCATCTGTTCTAATGTAAGTTAGGAAGTTAGGTTGGTCTTTTTATTCTTCTTTTTCTATAGTTACAACAGAATATACAAACTTGGACCATGGTATTGCATGATTCTGTGGCATTAAGGGATTTTTCCTGCTGTGTGCACCCCCTTTTCCTTCCGGTGGCTGAATATGATCTGAGGATAGAAAATATGCATATGAGAAGAGAGAAGTGAAAAAGTCAGAAGGTCTACAGATATTCTCACTGATTCAGGCTTCTCATATCAGGGGACCAGTGAGGTGAGGGCGAGTGGAAACTAAACTTCCTACCCAGACCTGTCAGTCACAGTGAACAAGGGGCCTACACTAATGACCCAAGAAAAGGAAGAGTCCACAAATATTTCTGATGGGGAAATTCACAGAATTGTTGGACTATGAGGAAAGAGAATGCCTGGGAAATGAGACTGAAGGGCAAAAGGCCTGAAAAAAAGAAGAGTTTTTAAATTTAAAGTAATATTCCGGGTTCAATACAAGTTAAGCTCAATCGGCAACATTTGTGCAATAATTAATGTATCCACAAAATGATTTAAACTTATACCTCCTATTCTTTAAAAAGCAAAAACTGCAGTTAAATCTACATTTAAGCCAAAGATTTTAATCCATAGGTTGAAAAAATACAATAGTTTCTCTTAAAGGGATAGTTCACCTAAAAATGAGAATTCTGTCATCTACTCGCCCTCATGTCACTCAAAACATATCATTTGCTTTTTTTTTTTTTTTTTAAAATCTAGAACACAAAATGAGTTAATTATCAGAATATTCAGGCTACTATTTTTCATACAGAAAAAGTGGATGGTAAACCCAAAAGGACAAAACAACAGCATTTATTTATTTAGTAGACACTTTTACCCATAGTAACTTAAAATGAGGAATACAACATACACTATTTACCCTAAGGAGGCAGTAACATGAGAAGTTCTGCAATACAAAGTTCCAGAATTGCTCAGAGAAGTATAGGCAGAGACTATTTAGCTAAGATGGAGCAACTGTATTAAAATGAGTGGGAGCACCCAATAAGGATGTAGAAAAGTCCTGCCTTAAAGGTAAAAGAGCCAGTAACCTTTATATACAGACAACACCGGTCAGTCAACTTGAAAACGACAGAATTGCTTTAGAAGACTTTGAAAATATAGTTCACTACTTTTATAGTACTTTTGGAGTTCGACAGGCACAGTACCATTCATTTTTGTTGTACACAAAAAAGCAGACTGAATATTTAACGAAAAATGTGTGTTCCAATGAGAGAAAAATCACTCTTTATGAGCTTTTCAAGGAACATGAGTTTAAGAAGAATATATATATATTTGGGTGAACTATACCTTTAAGATGAATTTAATAACTACATTAACATTTAGTGAAATGTCTGTCCTCATATTTGTGCCAATCATGTTAGTGAACCTCTACCCCTTCTACACCTTTACCCCTACTGAAAGTGGAACACCTGGTCTGCTGTGAAAATATGTGGCCTGCAAATGGCTCACTGCTTCAGGGCCCCATCTCAATAGCATCCTTCACTCTCATAATCAGTCTAAAGACATTATCCACTTAGTGAAGATGAGTTGAGGGGCTGCAGGGGATAGGCAGTCTGCGTAACAGAGTTAGTCTAATGGCGGCAAAAGAGGGAGCAGGATTACTTTCAGTAGGGATGGAGGGCAGTGGGGGGCTCAAGGGAGAAAGGGACTCCCCATGGGCCTGCTAATCTAATGCTCATGTGGAGGTTTTGATATCACACTCATTTGGGGACAACAGTTTTTATAAGCTCTGTTGACAAGGTGCAGCCTAATGCAAACAGCCATTCACCTGCCCTGAGGCATTTAGAAAAGAGATGATGTGCAGAAAGCGGGGCTGAGAGAATGCATCTGTGTTTAGCCCTCCTGTTACATTCGGGTTATTTTTGACCCGTTTAAATGTCAAAAAAAGAGTGAAAAATGCCTTTGGATTCTCCACAACAATTACAAATTTAATATGTAAAAAAAAAATGTTTGTACATTTTTATGATACTTGTTTATATATTAAATGTCAGGGTGTTGTGGGTGATTACTATTGCTAGTTTGTTGCCAGGTAGTTGCTAGAGCATTACTAAATGGTTGCAAGATGGTTGCCAATTCAAAAGAGACCATCCTCAAGTCTCTTTGACATCTTGATCAAGGTGTGGGGACCTTGTCAAATGAAGTCTATGGGGTTTTTCATAATTTTTCGTCCGCCAGTCCGACATTTATATTCTGAAATAAATGTTTTTGAATACAAAGCATGTTTCTGCATTTCAAAATGATAAAATTTGTAAGTATTCTAATTATCTTCTTTTTTTTTTTACTAAAAATTAAAGGTTTACTGTATGTCTACTGTAAATGAATAGCCCCTCTATAGATATACAGTATAGGTGGCACTCTTTCTAGATGATGTTTTTTTTTTTGTTTTTTGTTTTGTTTTTTGCCTTTGGCAAATGTTTATAATGTCATGTTTACAATCAAAAGGGAGATGCTGTATATCAACTGTAAAAAGAAAACGGCTGTTTGGAATTTCTCCAAAACAGAATGTTTAATGTACTGTGTGACAGAAATAACGAAGCATTTTGTATTACTGTACACTATATCTGCGAAACTGTAATATGGTGTACACATTGAAAAAACTTGACATCATTTTGGTACATTGCATATATGAAAAGGATTCCAGAAGGTGTGGAGTTTTTCTCGCTGTCAACTTATGGCCATTCACTCTCATTTCCAAAACAAGTACAAATCATCTTTCTCCCAATGGAGTAATGGAAACTCATGCAAAAACTAACAGTGGGAACATCCTGAACTCTCTAAGGCAACATACAAACTCACTCTTCATGGGCATTACAAAGTACTTTTGCAAAATTCCAGTTCCAATCTCTGTTTTCCTTCTGCAGAATGGTGGTCTAATTAGATTTCACTGCTACTGTACCATACCGCAATATTGATTTCATAGGAAATCCACACAACAAGTATGAAGCTTTTACAAGTTTACAGAACAGGGCTTTCAATGATGAAGTTCAATGTAAATGCATATTAGTATGGTAATTTGTTTGGAACACTCTGCTTTTATGGAAGTTGTCTTTGGTTGTGGGAAGTGTCTTTGGTGTACTGAAAAGGAGAGAAGTGTTTCGCTCTTGGCTAGAGGAGCTGTTAAAAGCAGTAAAATGGAGTGAACTTTCACAGGTCTCTTATTCTACTATGTGGGAAATTTGGCAACAGAACACAAAACTTAAATATTGAAACAACTGCAGACAACAATCCTTCAAATCCAAAGAGTTGTATGCACACACTCCTGGTATTCAACATGAATGCTGGAAAGCAAGTTTATAAAAAAAAAAAATAATAAATAAAAAACCTTACTTTCAGGGTACCTTTTGACCAATAAACTTGCATGACTTTTCCAGTTGTTCAAGATTACTGGATCATGATTTTTTTTTTAAATGCATTTTTAGAAATTGCACTGATAAACGTCATTTTCTAGAGATTAAATATTGTTGAGCTGAGTATAACTTGGAAATTAAAGACTTTTTAAGATTTTGTTAATTTCCGTGACTTATCTAGACCGGGAAATCGCCTGGAAATCACATTTAATTTTGATTTCCTAAACTTCTTTAATTCAGCTTGAGTTTCTATTTTTAGATTTTTTTAATTAATTTTTTTAAAGGCCATGTCTATTTGTGTGGCACTGGAATAGGTACAGTTGTACACTGCCCTGGGTTGTTGCATTCATCACATCATCAACTGCCTGCAGCCTAACCTTTGCTTCACATATAATCATTGCCAAAGGCATTGCGTAGTCCATCCAGATGTTTAAATTGCATCTAAGCCCTAAGCTTTTCTTAATTTAGCTAATGAAAAACAATGTAATGTGGAAAAAGAGAGAAATGTTTTAACAAATAAAAGGCAGCACGTGCACACACAAATTCGCACACATTCTTTATCTAACTTAAGGACTTGTATCTTTTAGGACTGGTGAGGTCTGTGCAGTTAGACCAGAGCAGAGATCCATCCATCACTGCTGAACTCACAGCTGTAAAAGAGACCATACGTACACATGCCCCATAGTCATCAGTGTAGACCAGCCGTTTCCCCTCAGCATTCTCTGAGACCTCTCTACTGCCAGTCACAATAGCAGAGCAATGCACATTTTTGTCCAGAAAACAAATGAAAAGAGTAAATGCATAACTTCAAACCTACACATAAAATCAGAAGATCAGTTTCATAGCACAGCACAGACCAAAGGCACCTACATGGTGTTTATGGAGTCCTCAGGGAATTTGTATCAGCTCTACAAATAAACTTAATTTTGGTTCAGATGTCATTTCCACATACTTGGTTGTAGATTGGACACTCTTACTTTGGAGGAGCTTGTTAGGATAGGTAACCAAAAAGATGCTCCTTCTGGACCTAATTAGGTGCACTTAAAATCCAGTCATGAGTCGTCATGAGAAATACTAGACTAAAAAAATATGCTTAGTTATAAATGACATTAAAACATTTAACCTTCTGATGCATTCATTTTTAAATCACAGAGAAATAAATCTCTTAATGTTTCTTTTTACCTGAAAACAAGAACTTATTTAATTAAATAATTCCCAATATTCTTTCCTCCTAATTGATGTCTTCTGAGAAAATTACATATCTGTCCATTACAACAGAAAAACATGCTAAATATGCAAGATTTACTTGGTGCATCAACACTTTCATCAGCAATGTTGAATTTATGTTGTCATAAATAAAAATCATAAAGACATGTAAAGAGGACAGACATGTAGAATTATAGGTAAGTGTCAAAGGTACTCGCCCATAGTTTTGATGTAACGGTAGCTCAGCGAGTATTGATGCTGACTACCACACCTGAAGTTGCGAGTTCGAATCCAGGGTGTGCTGAGTGACTCCAGTCAGGTCTCCTAAGCAACCAAATTGTCCCGGTTGCTAGGGAGGGTAGAGTCACATGGGGTAACCTCCTCGTGGTCTCGATTAGTGGTTCTCGCTCTCAATGGGGCGCGAGGTAAGTTGTGCGTGGATCGCGGAGAATAGCATGAGCCTCCACATGCGGAGTCTCCGCGGTGTCGTGCAACGAGCCACGTGTTAAGATGTGCGGATTGACTGTCTCAGAAGCAGAGGCAACTGAGACTTGTCCTCCGCCACCCGGATTGAGGTGAGTAACTGCGCCACCACGAGGACCTACTAAGTAGTGGGAATTGGGCATTCCAAATTGGGAGAAAAGGGGATTAAAAAAAAAAAAATGGCTTTTAAAGATCTGTCCACTGTTTTGGACAGCATGTACTGTATCAGAGAGTTTATCACAACATAAATAGATATGGAAAAAAAGAAATGATCCCAAACACAAAGCAATATTTTTTATGTAAAATATGTCATCCATTAAAGTTTAATTTAGCAAGTGAAAAAGGACGAAAAGTGCCATTTTATTAAGGATTTATTACATCAGAACGGTTTAATAAAAACAATGCACAATCCAACACTCATCCAACAAAATTCATTGAACATACACCAAAGCCATATCCATTCACTGATGCTTAGTTCTGATGAGACTTCTGTAATACAAAGCAACATCCCAAATGCAAATATCATACACTCATTTGGAATTCTTTCCCTGTGGTTTGTGTTAAGCGCTCAGGGCACATCAGGTTTCTTATTTTTCCATTTCTTTATTTGTGTCATATAAACAAACAGATTAGATAATAGAGACGAGGGAGTATGGGATTCATTTTGAAGTAGCTCATTAGCACGTGGCTAGCCTAAGATAATTAGGTTTAGTTTTTCCCCATGGCCTCTAGTCATATTGCAGTTTGGCAGCTGCTTTTACAACCCCCCTCCTCTCTGCCTGATAAGCGGCTGTCAATCAAACAGGCTTGAGTTTTGTGGGGTAACATCTGTGACTGTTGCTGCATCCTGATGGTTCTATAGCAACAGCATCCAATTGGTATAATTGTGTCAAATCATTAGCCTCATCAGGCGTCAAAATTATGATGTACTAGAGGATTTGAAAACTACAGTAATAGAGAAAGAAAGATCAAAAGAGCTATGTCTTCATAACAAAAACAGAAGTTTAATAATCATTTTAACTAGACAAAATGAGTCAGTTATTTTAAACAACCTAACACGTCTATAAATAGCATTCAGTTTTCTTCCCACCAGAGTTCTGTGGTTAATTTAACTTCAAGCATCATCATGATCTTCTCCATAAAAATATAGAAATCATAGAGACCACCCTTTCCCCTTCCATTTCCATACAAATTAGTTTATCTGCATACAGAACTCCCATACTTGACTGATGAATTTACATTACTTTTACTGCCATGCGTGATGACTGTGATTTTGTAAATTATTTTATGGAGACTGCACTGTCAAAGAGCGATTTCTTCTTGGCAAAATATTTAAGCATAACAATTTTGTATTCACTATAGAAATTTCCAGATTTTATTAATTTCTGTGATTTTTCCAGTACTGGAAATCACCCTAAAAATGTTTTTTTTTTTTTTTAAACTCCTAGATATTTACAGGTTTTCCAGCAACATAAGAACCCTGTCCATATAGAACTCTGTAACCTAAACCTTAAAACACATCAAGACATTTATCTGAATTAAAATCCTGTCATCTTTCACAAAACATAACATTATTTAATGTTTTGAAAACTAAAGGTGAAACAAAATAAAATGACAGCATCTTAACAAGAACAGAAGTTATGAGGTTAAATAAGGGAGTCATCAGACATGAAAAACATAACACATATTCAATACAAAACCAATAATATTATTTACGGCTTTATAAGTGAAAAATTTGCTAAAGTGCAAAAAACATTCTATTCTATTTGAATAATTGCAGCTTGGAAGCTTGGAAGCTTTATGGCAAAATCTTCAATTGCCATAATCAAATACTTAAAAGAATATTCCGGGTTCAATATAAGTTAAGCTCAATCAAAAGCATTTGTGGCATAATGTTGATTACCACTAATTTCGACTCATCAGTCCTTTTCTTTAAAAAAAGCAAAAATTGAGGTTCCAGTGAGGCGCTTACATTGGAAGTGAATGTGGCCAATTTTTGGAGGGTTTAAAGGCTGAAATGTGAAGCTTATAATTTTATACAAGCACTTACTGTTAAAACTCATGTATTATTTGAGCTGTAAAGTTGTTTAAATTGTCATTTTTACAGTCATTTTAGGATTTTTGGCATTGTTGACATTACTTCGTCATGGTATAGTGAAGTTGTAAAATTGGCTTTAACTTTACACAGAAGAGGTTAGTAAGTGATTTTATCACACTAAAATCATGTGTACATGCATACTGTTTATGTCTTGTGTCTATACTTTTGAAACAGTGAGTATTTTACATTCAAAAATTGGCCCCATTCACTTCCATTGTAAGTGCCTCACTGGAACCAAGATTTTTACTTTTTTTAAAGAAAACAAGGGGCAAGTCAAAATTAATTTTTGTGGAAATCCATATTATGCCACAAATGCTGTCTATTGAGCTTAACTTATATTGAACCCGGAAAATTCCTTAAACAAAATATTCAGTAGTCATAACATAAAAGCAGAGATGACAAATGGTCCATTGTCTATTAGTCCATCTTCAGTATGCTTTTGTTATTTATATAACTAATCAATAGTTCTTATTGGAGAACCCTAATGAGGTCCAGACTGATCCGATTCCGTTGAAGATCCACATTTAGGACACGTACCTCTACCCTTTCACCTGGACCAAGAGCTAGGCTTCGTCGCCTCTGGTCAACAGGAAGTTTATCAGGAGTGATGTAACGCTTTGGGATGAGACCAGAACGCCCAACTCCAATGTCCACAAAGGCTCCAAATAAAGCAGTGTTTGTTACACGCCCTGTTAGTACCATGCCCTCACGCAGGTCACTCATGGACACAATTTCTCGCTTGAAGTCGGCCTGCTCAAAATCTACATTGAGGATGATAAAAAAAGATAATTATAAAAGGAAAGAAGGACAGAAAGAATTAAGCATAAGGAAAGAGAATGTTCTGACAGATTTTGCCTTTTTCCAAAGACCAAGACTGACATTATCCTCCTTCCACGTAAGCCTTAAGCGCTCTGCTTAAAAGAGCAAAACTGATCTAAGACCTCCAAAGCTAGACATTAGAAATAAGCTTAGGTTAAATGGTTTAAAACAAACTGAATTACCAGGCCTCTCAAACCTCTTCTTTCAGAGTCCATTTTGTCTGTTTTGGGAGATTTTCTTTGGGAGGTGCTTTCTACATAAACATGGCCTCTCAGCAGGATATGGAGTCCAGGAAACATTCATCTCTGATTATTCTTATCCGGGACACCTTACCTAGAGTACGGCTCACATGGCAGTTATTTATACAGCTGGCTACAGAGCAGGACCCATCAGGCTTCCAACAATGGGAAGTGAGCTTGCAGACTTCTGACGAGAAAGCTAGTGTCCCATCTAGTGCAAAACAGTGACATCTCATCTTCTGGCGCACATGGCAACCATCGCTGCAAATGGTCTCCATCAATGATGTATTATCAGGAACACACAATGCACTTGTGTGGAAAAACACCCTATTCAGATATGAGCAAACTTTGGAGAACTTTTTACATTACACTCAACTATCTAACCAAACAAAAATTTCTGATCAATTTATTCCTAAAATATGTACAAATAGCAAAAAAAAAGTCCCCAACCAGTGTTCCATTGTAAATTCAACTTCAATGAACAGTGCCATCACCATCCTCCCAAGTAAAGAAATAGAACTCCCTCCTGTTACTAAAGAAAACCTTCTCTCTGCAGATAATGAACTCTGTTCCTAAACCCTTAAAATACATTAGGACATTAATCTCAATTATAATCCTGTCATCTGTAATGAAACATAACATTTACTATCAACACCTGCAGAAGGAAAACAATGTCTTCTCAGATGTCTGAACTTTACATTAAATCCAGAAGAGGCGTTTGTTGTTTGGTAGTTTTTATTCACACTGAGAGAGTAACTAGGGGATTTTACAACTGGGATCAAGGCTGCTCTGCTTTCTCTTTTAAGCAGCTTTCTCTCTCATTAATGATATACTGTATGTGTCAGCAGGTCTGCTTTAATAATACGGGTCTTCCCCCAAATTTCGCGGCAAGACTTCAAAAGCCTGGAGTGCCGCCTGGTTATCTCACAGACAAGAGACTGTCTCAGGGGAGATGGGAGGGAGGGGGACAATAAAAAGAGTAAAAGAAAGAGAAAGAGATGCCTGATGATCGGTATGTGTTGCTGTCATGTTGGGAAAGTATTTGGTTTGTCAACTTTGGTTTTGTGTTATGCTAAGCTGGTATTAGATTCCAAAACCGTGATTTGCGTATTAACCAGAGGGACAGTAAGCTACTGTTATGCAATGTTGCCACAGGCTACGATACTAACTGCAATACAGAAAGTCTTTCATGCACTAGTTTTCTCTGCCAGTCTGTCTGTGTACAGTAGTTGCAACCATTCATGTAGATGGTGTTGTACAAATGTACATTCTAAAAGAAGTTGCACTTAGAATACTTAATACCATAGTAAGACAAAAACAAAGGTTATACTGTCCTTATAAGGAAAGGAAACAAACCCTGTTTAAGCCAGGTATAGAAATCTGTCTTGATGGATAGTTGATAGTGCTAAATCCTAGGAATGTCATATAATATCAATACATCAATTATTGATAGGCACGTTATTTTCTCGATACGTTTTCGAGGCAACAATATATTAACATTAGCTGAAATTTAAATTAGAAGCCTAATTTGTGTGCTTTTCAATTCACTGTCAGTTGGCCTTCTGTTTAACATAGTCTGGCATAATAGCTTTGGGAGCTATATAACATTTTGGTCACACACCAGGCGAGAAGCGTTGCGTCGCTGGTAGGAGAAGGAACATGTATCACACACAGGACACATCGATGCAAAGTTGTGAATCTAGTCACCATACACACAAAAGTTACAAAGTTTTTGTACATCTTCAAGAATGAACAAAGTGGCATTGACAAGTTTGCAGGTTTGTGTATGAAATGAAAGAATTAGGACGTTTATTATGTAATTTCTCTTTATATAGCCTTGAATGGATTTCATTCAAGCTGTCAAACCACAAAAAGACGTACTTGTAACTGAAAATACATTGTGTAGGCTATATGAAAGATGGATATACACAATATATCATGCAGTGATGGCTAGAGTAAATAATGTATGCCCTTTGATAATGATTTGGGTCAAATTTAATTGAAAACTATGCGAGTTGTGCTCCGTGGCGCTGCAGAATTTTGTGTAATGAGTAGCCTTATTTGTATCTGAAAAATAAATAGTTTTTTGTACTTTCTATTCTTTTTGTGCTGTATCAACATGCAGTATAACACGACATAGGGAGTGATGGATTTAGTTACAAAATTACCATCCCTGCCCTCAAAATCCAAACACAAGTGGTCATAGGAGATGCATTTGAGATGCATGTTACTACCAGGTGTAAACAGCGATGTGTCTAAGCTGACCATTTGTGATCGGATCACCCGAGACGGATCTTAATTGCAGGTTTTAACAGGGTCATAGTGTGGGCATGCCACACATTGATTCTTACCCTGACGAATGTCAAAGCCAGGTGGCTGAGTGAGTCCATCCACAATGAGCTGTAGAGTCTCAGGTGTGGTGTCCAGAGATTTGGCCAAAACATCCAGACTACTGCTCTTAACACTGCTTTCAACCCTCTGCCTCAGCACAGCACTGCCCATCTGATCCAAACTGCTTTCTATTTGAGACAAGAACCTGGATACAGAGAGAACTTTCAATTAATATCCTAACAAGTGCAGAAATAAATGAAAAAGGTTCATTCAATCAGTATATGCAGTTTGTCAGAATATTTCATATAAAACCTTCTGTAACCTTCTTATCCTAGTCACAGAAACACTTCACATAGAAACACACACACTTAATTCAGAAGCTACTAAAGTAAGGCAGTGAGGTCTATTGAGGTCCATGAGAGATGGTGTCTTAATGAATGGCTTTTTAATAGCCCTTCGTGGTGCATGTGGAGAAACTCCCCCGACACCAGCAAAGAGCCTTGAGGCCAACAGTGGAGGGGAGGAGAGACGTGGAGAGGAGGGGAGGTGAGACTAATTATGCCCTAAATCTTGATTTCTAGAGTCCCAGAGATGAAGAGACTCTGTCTCCCTCCATAAATCTAACCACTTTTTGAGTATCATACATTAAAGGAAAAGGAAAGTGCTGAGCAGTAAAGCAGAAACAGTCTCATATAGACCAAACACGTCCAGCAAAAAAGATCCAGACAGGGCCAATTACTTGGCACAAACCATAAGCTCTGGCTCAGGATGAGTCTATATATTCATGACCACGAACTATAACACTGAGCAATGCTTAGACTTTGAGATTCTTCATGAGCCACTGTCTGAAGCATGTGCTCAGGATGGAGTTCACCAAAATTACCTGCCATAAGCCTCCAGTTGGACTGTGATGCTCCTCACTGAATGATATCATCTTGGTCTCTTAAAAAATTTAATTACATAGAAAATGAATTAACCTCTAACAAAAGCCTTCATAGGCCAAAATCAAAGGATAATGCATCTACGTGTATTTCCACAGTTAATTTGGGATGACTTCAAGAACTTCAACACTAAAACTTTTAGTTCATTCAAAATCGTTTTGTTTAACCACTGACCCACAACACTTAACCATTAATAGTTCTAAACATAAATAACTAATAGTCGCATTATATTCATTCATTTTCTGTTATAGCGTAATTTCCTGTACAGCTGCTTTGAAACGTCTGTTGTAAAAAGCGCTATACAAATACATTTGACTTGACTTGACTACCTACATACTGTTGCACAGTAGCTCTGTTAGACCCATATACTCTAAAAAGAAAAATGACCACAGCATGTAAATACACTACATACAGTTTGAAATATTAATATTTAGTGTCACAAATTTAGCACACCGCATGACACTTATCTGTATCTTTAATATTTGTCCTGTGTATCCTTCTTCATTTTTGTTTATTAATTTTTGCGCAGAATTGTTTTGCAATGTAACGCAATGAATCTGTGAATCGCAATTTTCCCCACCAGACCTAAACATAGGTCACAATTCTCAAAACAAACTTTCCGTGAGAAGGATTGGATTCTTAAGGAATTGAACAATATCGGTTCTGGTTCCTCTTAACGTTTCCAGTTTCCAGATTCTTTGAGTACTTTTGAGGATGAATTATTAAGAAATAGAAAAATGCCATTCTTATGGCATTTACTGTCCTCATAAATTTAATACAATTCTTGAAAAAGGCATGTTTACACAGTCTTATAAACAAGCAGTCAGCAGTGAAGTCTCACAAGCCTGAAGTACATTATATAACACAGTAACAGTTCTTATTTATTTCATTTTAAGTTGGACATGACCAAAGTAATCACTTGCTCATCACTAAGATTAAATCAGTAACCGTTTCAACTGAGCTACAAGTGTGTTTGATTCACTAAAAAGAACCAGCTCAGAAGAGTCATTCGTTCAAGAATCAGACTTCACTGGTAGCGCTGTACGTTTCGTGCTGTAGATTCAAAAGAATTGGCTCTTTAGAATCACTTGTTCGGGAATCACATTATATGACATGACAGACAACTAGTTGTCCAGTATTTAAAAAAGTGTTAAAGATACATAAGGCCTAAAAAAGCTTCAGACTTTAAGGCTTTTTAACAACTACCAGACAAGGCTTTCATCAAGCTGACATTCAAAAGTGTGTCTTGACAAAATGTACTTTTCTAGGTGTAAATGTAAATGAATAAACATATACGTAACAAAGGCCAATCTATTGTCTCTTACAGTGCCTTCATAAAATCACCAAGCAAATGGCAAAATACTTCTCTCAAACCAGAGCACAATGCAAATGCGTGGAATATCCTTTACAGGGACACATATGTGTCCTGGAGTGTTCAGCCGGTATCAAGGACAGAGAGAGAGGCCAAGCTGTCCAGAGGTGGCTGAGGAATGCTGTGGTCCAGAGTATTACTGGAATGTGAGTTTTGGCAACAGGAGGGGGTGGACCTGCTGAGCCAGCTTGCTGATGGATGGCCGTCACCGTGACAGCCTGACGCCAGCCAGCCAGCCAGCGCAGCTGTCATCTGTATGAGTGACAGGGCAGGTGGGTTCAAGCCCCACCCACTTCCTGCTGCAGATAGGGGGCTTCATACTCACTCTTTTGTATGTAGCCAGACAGTGTTGCACTGTCCCAAGCTTGCACACATTTACATACACTAATACACAGATATATAGAAAATTGTTCCTCCTTGACTCACCCTCCTGAAAAAGTGTACAGTATGTTTGACAGGAGGGATGCTGGTGGGGTAATGTGTAACTCTAAACTGTGTGTATACAAACATTGGTGCAGCTGTGGCTGTCAATGCAAGTTCTTTGACCCATATTCACAGACCAACCAGCCTGGTGTCATGAAATGTATGTGACCGTGGCAACATTTTTGCAAACCAAAATTACGTGCCGTATTAAACGTTTGGCTGCAGTTTCCCAGTGAACTGTCCAGCAGGGGGCATCAAAAGCAAGTCAAATTATATCGTAATCAGACGAGGTTTTTAAGATGAATTTTAGATGGAGGTTTTAATGAGTAAAACACACTTCCCTAATCTAAAACTTTAGCCTAAACCTAACCAATAGTATCCTTAAAGATAAATGAGAGGTGAAAAAAGGCATCCTTACCCTTAACCAACACCAAAACCTTACCAATAGTGTTTTAAAAGCAAATGCGACATGAAAAGCACATTTTCTGAACCAACCACGTCATTTCATGTCGCTTCTATGACACTTTTGTGCCATGTGCCAATTTCTTTGCTTGTCTGGGCTCGAACCACGTACTTCAGAGTCCAAAGTTCAACACATCAGTTGTGCTACCAGAAGCGTGGAAATATGTAGATTTTCAAATGATGCAATAGAGTAAATGTATTTTGATATCATAACATAGCAGTGTGTGAGTAACAGAGCGAAAAATAAGTGTTTATAAAGTCACAGTCAGCAGTTGTATTTGTGATTTGTGTGAAAGTGAATAAAACGCACAGTTGTTTAGTTGTTTAGTCATTAAATTTACTCATCTTGGATAGGAATTATAAAATATAAAATAAATAAGTGTTATATACAGTTTAACAAGGCTTTCCAAATGCTTTGCATACTGGATTTTTACATTTTATTTAGAAAATTTTATGGAGCCTGTCCTTGCAAAACACGTTGCCACAATGTCAGAGCATTGCAATGTGGTTGTTAAGGTGATTTGAGTTTTTATTTTTTTATTTTTTTGCACATTGCTATGTGATTCCTAGGTGTTCAGGACAGTTGCTTACTGGCCCAAGTCAAAAGAGCCCACTCCCATGTCTCTAGGATATTCTGGTCCCTCGATATGTGTGGCACCGGGGCGTGGTCAAGCGTTCATCCGGAGAGAGAGAAAGAGTTAAGGGTGCACACACCTGAGCACTATAATGTCTAACACCTGTTTCTGATTGCAGTAAGCACTGGGGAGAGTGATAAAAAGGGACCACGCCAGAGACAAGGGGAGAGAGAGCTACCTGAGAGAAAAGACTGTTAAAAAAGTGTGACCTGATCTGATGAGTGTATTGCTCAAAAGCCACTTTGAGTTTGTTTCATTAAAGTTCTACCTTTGAGTTGCAATCCCAAGTTTTTCGTTTCCACCTTTCCCACCCTACGAACCTCTTACAATATGGTTTGAGTCCCTCTTTCAATGTATATAAATTGGGTTGTTTCCACCAGTTTTATTGGCAGCCAGGCAAAAATCGTATGTCTGGTTGCTTAGTAATAATGTACCTCTCCTTATGAAGTTGCATGATTTGAGATATCATTTGTGTCTCTAACACAAACAGTGCAGGACGAATCACGCACACAATTTTAATAGTTAGGGTTAAGGGTTTGGAACTAAACTTGGTTGGCCTTGGCAAGCACCCCTAATTAAGTTATCAGTGCAATATCAGTGCATTTATATTAGTGACCTGTGAAGATACTAGGAGTGTAACAGTTCTCGGTAAAAAAACAAACCGTACGGTTCGCCACCCACGGTTCAGTAAGCACTGACACCGCAGTCGGTTCACCTCACATCTGGAGCACAAGGTTTGGTGAAGAAAACAAAGCGTCAAACAGTTACAACCTTCGCTAATGCACCTGAATGGATCTGTAGATGGATACGCTCTGCCTGTGTTTCACGTGGGTCAACTTGATGACATCACTGTTCTGCAAGTATTGTGTGTAGTTGAATATGGCAAGTGGAGAAAACGAGCCCCTGATAGAGAAGCCCCCTGCATTATTCAGGTCTTCTGTCTGTAAACATTTTCTTTTTGCAGTCAATTACAACAGAGATGGTCAAAAAAACTTTTACAAAATAGGCACTGTTTGCACACATCGCTCAGCGCGAGTGCCGTATACTGGTAATATATGTCAATAATGTGCGTGAGGGTTTAAAATGTGCATGCAAGTACTTCTTGTTTCCTCGTGCGGCTGTAATCTATCGTGAGCGTCAATAATTCGCTTTGATTAATGGCATTAAAATGCTGTTACAGTAATACATTGATACATGATTAATCATTTACTCCGACATCACCCAGGGAAAGAGCCGCAGGTTAGCTGAAACTGCACACACTCCCTTCCGTTTTTAAGCAGACATTACGTGCTAATTCGGACAGACATGAAACAATAACGAAAGCGCCTGGGGTGTTCATGTGGGATTTCCACGTATTATTAAAATACTCGAGCAGCATTATCACAACATCCCTTCTCGTATGCATTTTAATAGCAAGGTTATTCCTTTTATAGTGATGTACAGCTTCTGAATATTGAATATAAGTTGAGATGAATTTAAAGTCCACTTTATTTTGATGCATGTAGCATAATAGTGCAGGTATTAAGTTAAAATGTTGATGTAGTAATTAGAGAAAATGTTTTTTAGTTAAGGACACTGACCAAAATTAACCATGGTTTTACTTCAGTAATATTGTAGTAACCATGACTGCTGTCAACATGATTTTCTGAGCAGAAATCATGGGTTTGATGCAATTAACCATGGTTTTATAACAGTAATACTGTAGTTTCTATATAGTAACCATGATTTTACTATACACTGTAACCATGACAGTAACCATGTTTATATTGCGGTTACTATGATTTTACTACAAATGTTATGGTTAAACTATGGTGTGGCAGCGGGGGCGTGGTCAAGCATCTCTCCGGAGAAAGTGGTAAGGGCGCTTACACCTGAGCTAAATTATGTCTAACACCTGTCTCTAATTTCAGTGAGCACGGGGAGAGCGGCAATAAAGAGAGCGACACAACGCTCAGTCGAGAGAGAGAGACTGGATATGACAGAGCCGAGCCAGAGCAACGATTCCCTAATAGTGAGAGTTTATTTGTAGAAACAGTGTGTGTTAGGGTTTAGACAGCGTCTAAAGGTAAACTGTAAAGTGGTGTCGAGGAAGAGGGGAAATAAAGCCTCACCTGAAGAAGGAAAACTGCTTCTTACGTCATCTTTTACATATGGTTACTGTTGTAAAACAATGATTGTTATTTAAGGGCAAACCTGTTGAAGTGTTTACCAAATAGATTATTCTCTGGATTTGGCAGTAATATTTTTTTTCTGAAAAAAAGCAGATACCGAACCGTACCAAAACCATGACCCTTACATTGTGATACAAACTGAAGAAATCGTGAGAAATATGAACCATTACACCCCTAGAAGATATACAAGTTCAATCCTATGAGCACCCTTTCATGGTCACTTTGAACTGAAACAACTCGCAGTTCTAAAGCAGGAATAGGTTTATTGAAATAACCACACTCTCTCTCTCTCTCTGGGTCTTTGAGTTATGAAGTGATGAAAATGCAAAGAGTAACAGACCCGCAAACGCAATGCTGATGAATTCCAGCTTGTCTCTCAGGTCAATGTGGAAGCTTTGGTAAATCAACAAGAACTGACTCAATCAAGTGATGTTGCATGTTCTGCGGCCTTGTAATAGCTACAATCCAGGCGTACAGCATACACTGTCAAAATTTCAAAGCATCCGTTCTCTCTTTTAGACACAAGCTTTCAAGACCTGCATTTATATAATTTTCACACAGTACTAGTACCAATTTCAACACATTACATAAGCACTCGTACTGCCCAACAGACTACTACCTATCATCCTCCATTGGTTTTTCCTCCAAATATTTCCATGATGTTAGGGACACTGTGCCTCTCTCCAGCTGTCCCCCTCCAGAGAACGAGAGAGAGAGAGAGAGAGAGAGAGAGAGAGAGAGGAGGGTGCAGAGCTGAACTCTGAGTGATTTATGAACAGCTACAGTGCAAGTGTGGCAGTGGCGGGCGATTGGCCCATTGGCTCATGTTTCTGGAGGGGGTCTCAGCTGGGCTTATTTTTCTCTCTGATGTGTTAGTGTTTAGGGGGTACCGAGGCTCCTGCTCTTTTGGATCCAGGAGGGTTGAGTTGACCTTATCCTCTGGGCATAATGAAAAGCAGCACTGGTGAGGAGCAATGCAAAGGAGGCCACTGGTCCACACACACCGTAAGCTACTGGGTGGGCCCAAAAATAGAGGCTATCCAGACAGTATCAGTAACCCTGAAGTAAATACTTTATCACAGGTGAATGTAAGAGGTGAGGTATTAGTGACATTTGATTTCTAGTCACAGCTGATTAAGAAACCGACAAACAATTTTGCTCAGAAAATGTAGTTTTATACCAAAAGTAGCATGGTATAAAAGTAGAAAAATTACCAATGCTGCGTTCAAGTTGTGTCGGAATTACCTTATTTACATAATGAGAACTCAGATTCTACTCAGAACTGTCCACGTCCTCATACTCAGAAATTATTTGTTTCTATGGGAAAGCCCATAACACCACAATAGCTCAGTGTGAGCCTTTGTTGTTGTTGATGAACAAAATACTAAAATCGTTACCATAATTTGATTAGTTCAATTTCAGTCTTAAACAGTATTTCATGTTTTTTCAATTTTAAGTAAAATCCCAGGAGATCAACAGTTACAGAAATACTCAAATCAGCCCATCTGGCACCAACAATCACCCATGCGATTATCTAATCAGCCAATCGTGTGGCAGCAGTGCAGAGCATAAAATCATGCAGATACTGGTCAGGAGCTTCAGTTAATATTCACATCAACCATTAGAATGGGGATAAATGTGATCTCAGTGATTTGGAGCGTGGCATAATTATTGGTGCCGGATGGGCTGGTTTGAGTATTTCTGTAACTGTTTATCTCCTGGGATTTTCACGCACAACAGTCTCTAGAATTTACTCAGAATGGTGCCAAAAACAAAAAACATCCAGTGAGGGGCAGTTATATGGATGGAAATGCCTTGTTGATGAAAGAGGTCAACAGAGAATGGCCAGACTGGTTTGAACTGACAAAGTCTACGGTAACTCAGATAACGCTCTGTACAATTGTGGTAAGAAGAATATCATCTCAGACTGCTATTCTGAGATGCGGGTTGGTGCTGTTTTGGTGGCACGAGGGGGACCTACACAATATTAGGCAGTTGGTTTTAATGTTGTTGCTGATCGTGTATGTAGCTTGATTACAACTGCGCATGTAAACAAATTGATTGTAGAATTTGAGGACTGGAGTTGTTTAGCATGATATTAGTGGACTGAGGAAAGAAAAGGGTAAGAAAACATGATACTGGTGAAACTGTTTAAATTTATGTCCATCATAAGATTGTAAACACATACAATATTATTTATCAATTATTGGAATTGTTTTTTAATTTGGGGTTTGTTCTTTTTTTTTTCTTTTTTTTTTTATTATTCCACTGTATGTTTGTAAGGTGAGCTTTTAAATTTGAGTGTGAAAAAACACAGGCAGCACCAGAAAACTGCACCAGAGTTAAAGGGGTTGAATGAATGAATTTACTGTTTTCGGTTTAATCAATGAATTTACTGGATTGTTTTAAACCTATGTAAATATGCTGCATTGGTGGCATGCTGTTGATTAACACAAACAATAATTCAGACTCATCCCTCAGTGTGTTTAAAATAAATGGGAAACATATTTATAGATAATACACAATGGAAGCAGGACAGAGCGTTTAAAAGGCACTTGAGACGTAAAGTTGCCCAAATCATCCTTTTGAGGCAGAATTAGATTGATATTAGGTTGGAAATAACCTGGAATACTCTAATAATCTATTCATACAAAAGGTGATATTTTTTAAATTGTTAACATATCCAGAAAGGGGGTTCCAATAAGAACTATCAGCAGCCTTTTTTCTACGACTGATACTTAAATTCTATAGATGACCCATCAGGGGGTCAGCACTGCATACTGTGTATATGTATTTGTGTGTGTATGTATGTTTGGGAAGTGATTTCAAGTGGTGGGGCTAAGGGTATCAAGTTCATCACATTAGAGCAACATGATCCACCATTACTGTCTGCTGGCCCACGCTTCGCAAAGCCCTCATCGCACAATACAATCACTCACGAAATGGAGGTAGACAAGCTGCATGTTTCACAGGCAAAATGTGTAACTCATTTACAGACATAGTTTACCTAAAAATGACAAATCTGTCATCATTTACTCACCCTCATATTGTTCCAACCCTGTATGACATTTTTTTCTTTCTTTTTTTCTTTCAAACAATGAAAGTGAACAGTGAATGTGGCTAACATTTCTGCCTAGCATCTCCTTTTGTGTTCCACAGAAGAAAGACAGTCATACAGGTTTGGAAAAACAAGAGGGTGATTACATTTCAGAATTTTCATTTTTGGGAGAACTAACTCTTTAATTTCTATTATCATTAACTGCTTTATTTAAGAGCTGGGATGAATGGAACCACAAATGAGAGGAAGTGAAAAGGGAGATAGGATGTCTGTACCCAATAATATGCAGGGGGAAGAGATTAAGCTGGTGAAACAGAGGACAAGAGTGATGAACTCAGTGCAGAAATGGGTTACAGATTATTGAGAATCTGTCAAGCTTGTCATCATCATTATAAAGCCATCTCTCAGTTGTTCTGCTCGTATCATTAGCTTTATGATTCCAGCCCTAGCTGAAGCTTGTAACATTTTGTATACAATTTATTAGCAATACCCAGAATTCCTCCAAAGCCCCCTAGAAACCCTTGTTTTAAGTCCGCTACATTAGCTGGGCACTACATTACCAACTCAGCACTGCTGGTGGCCATGTTTAATCAAATCCTGTTACTCCAAGAAAAATATGCCTAGGCTCATGATAACAATTGGAGTGGAGCAACATCCATTAGCACAGCATTTGGTAACGATAGAGTACGGTGATAATACAGGCGACTGCAAGGGAGGCTTTTCTGCATGGTTTAGTCGGAAATGAAGCCTAACGGAGAGAAATGAAAACAAACAGAAGGAGAGTAGAGTAGGGAGGACATGACAGGGTGATTATTCCCCCACTCCATGCTCCTAAGTGGCTTTATTAGACCTCTGACCCTCGCAGGCACCTCTGACAACAGATCAGGCAGAGAATGGGTGGACAGACAAGTACACACTCACACATGGGTCACACATGCAGACACACACATGTATGTATACGTACAGTTGATGTCAAAAGTTTACATACATTTAGGTTGAAGTCACTAAAATTCATTTTTTAACCACTCTACAGATTTAATATTAGCAAACTATAGTTTTGGCAAGTCGTTTAGGACATCTACTTTGTGCACGACATGAGTCATTTTTCCAACAATTGTTTACAGACAGACTGTTTCACTTTTAATTGACTATATCACAGTTCCAGTGGGTCAGAAGTTTACATACACTAAGTTAACTGTGCCCTTGAGCAGCTTGGAAAATTCCAGAAAATTATGTCAAGCCTTTTAGACAGTTAGCTTCTGAAATGAGGTGTACTGAATTGGAGGTGTACCTGTGGATGTATTTGAAGACCTACCTTCAAACTCAGTGCCTCTTTGCTTAACATCATGGGAAAATCAAAAGAAATCAGCCAAGACATCAGAAAAAAAAAAAACGTAGATCCCCACAAGTCTGGTTCATCCTTGGGAGCAATTTCTAAATGCCTGAAGGTACCACTTTCATCTGTACAAACAACAGTACCCGAGTATAAACACCATGGGACCAAGCAGCCATCATACCACTCAGGAAGGAGACGCATTCTGTCTCATAGAGATGAACATAGTTTGGCTCGAAAAGTGCAAATCAATCCCAGAACAACAGCAATGGACCTTGTAAAGATGCTGTAGGAAACAGGTAAACAAGTATCTATATCCACAGTAAAACAAGTCCTATATCAACATAACCTGAAAGGCTGCTCAGCAAGGAAGAAGTCACTGCTCCAAAACCAGCATAAAAAAGCCAGACTATAGTTTGCAAGTGCACATGGGGACAAAGATCTTACTTTTTGGAGAAATGTCCTCTGGTCTAAGGAAACAAAAATCTTACTGTTTGGCCATAATGACCATCATTATGTTTGGAGGAAAAAGGGTGAGGCTTGCAAGCCGAAGAACACCATCCTATGAGTTCTATGAGTTTAAACTTTAAGAACACGGAATTCAGAAAAAAAATGAAACTGAAAGCACAGAATTTGGGGAAAAATAAACCATAATTTGGAAAAAAATAAAATGGCTTTCATAAGGCCCTACACACACAACACACACACAAAGTGACAAAAATATAGTGTATTTGTCAAGCTGTGGTGCCTTGGGCTGTGTACATGCTAAAGACAAATAAGAGCTGTTAGCACATGGTTAGTGGTATGCACAGATAGTCAACATTTGGTTAATCGTTCGACGAACTACTATTCGAATACCAAAATCACTATTTTGTTATTTTACATGTGCAATGGAAGACTTCAACCCAACTCGAATTTGACGACTTGCGACAAACTGTAAGGTTTTCTATCCGGGTTTGAGTCAGTTTGTCAGGGTGAGTTAGGGGCTGTTCAAGCATGCTTTTGTGTGCATCTTTTTACTATGTACTGTTAACACGCGCTGGACGGACATGTTTGACTTTTGCGCTGAAAGTTTTTTCTTTCAGCACCTTGTGCAGGATCGCCACATTTTTAGACCCCAAGTAAAGCTAAAAATAACACCTGTGATGTGCTGTGTTCTGAAGTAGCACAGGTTGCAAAAAGGACTTCAAGTGACTGTTACACCATTAAACATGAATTCAGGTTGTTTTAAAAAAGACAGTGTTTTTTCCCTTTTTGCTCTGGTGTGCATATTTACGTACATTACTTAGACAAGTTCAATGCCATCTGATTTTAAACCATTCAAAAATCAAAGCACCCCGAAGAGGCTTCGCTTCATCACGGAAATGTGAACCTGCCTGGACAGAGCACATATACAGGTAATGATAGTTTGATTATTTTTGTTTCATTTTAATGTGAAATTTTATCATTTGATGATCTTTGTATTGTGGTATTTTGGCTCATAGCTCACTGTGCACTTTATTTGCTGCTATTCTGAGTTATGTTCGAGGAAATTCCATTGCAATAAACGTTCCTTATTTTCATGATTATGAAAATGATTAACCATTCGTGAAATCGTTGCAGTTAATGTTAAAAACGGTCACCGCGCATTTCCCTAATCATTTGTTCAAATGCACACACAGTGATACATCTAAAACCAAAACATGACATATTTGGAGGAAGAGAAAAAAAATAATAGGTAATGAATGAATGTCTTTTTTCTTAATTATCACTGCCATTCACCAATAAATCCCACACATTCCACAGCAATGGGATGCCGTGCCTACGGTTCATATAAAATTTTAAAAACCTCTTTCACATGTACACACTGATTTTGATTTAACTTGCAGCTGTCATGCAAGCAGGCACATCCAAACCACAGGGCATCCGCGCACACATCTTCTGGAAGCAACAAGCACAAGTGTCAGATTGGAGTAGTCTAAACAGACTTGAGCACCACAGCTGCAGGGAGAGCTTCATTCACTGCCAGAGAGTCTTGAGCACACGCTGAATGTGCTTTTCATATAAGCGGCAGCAGCGTGCAGCACAGCTCTCTCACACTGAGCAACATAGGACCAGATGCTCCCACTTGATGTAAACACACACACACACACGCTACCACTTGGGTCAATCCTTAAACAGATCCAATGATCATCTGCAGTGGTAAAGTAGTAATGTGATAGCTCAATGCCATGCTCTGTTCTCACCTCAAGGTGATACTGTAGGATTCAGGGTGGATGCAGGTCTGGTCCAGTGGGTTAAACTGGTTAGAGATGCTAACAGAGGCCTTGACTTTTTTCTTCTCAACTGTCTGTTTCGCAGGAACTTCAAGGTCATGGTTTCCTCCACAGCCATAACTGCATAACCACAAATACAATATAGGAAACAACATAAGGAATTGTATTTAGCCATTTAAGAATCCTGTGGACAAATGGTGTACTACATTTAAGCAGAAAAGTATAGTTTAAAACAGATTTTCTGATTTAAATTCAAATGTATTCATGGTATAAAGGTAGTTTGGTGCAAAACATATAACTGTACAGCTGGCATGACCCGGTCTGGATCCACACCACGGGTAGTGTACCTTCGTACTGTCTCTGGATTGATCCTGATGAAGCCAGCACACTGCTGAAAGCTCTTGGGACCGAGGCCTTTGACCAGTTTCAGCTGCTCTCTGTTGAAAAACGGTCCATTCTTTTCTCTCCACTCCATAATACTGCGTGCTCGCCCTGCATTCAGACCTGCAACATGCCTGATGCCACAAAAACCACAATTCATCAAACTTCAACATCAAAGACATTTGACAATGCATTTTACACCTCCTGACACCTCTTTTCTGAATTTACTGGAAGTTTTCAGTTTTTGTCCGTTGACTACTGAAGCTAGTTATTCTCTTTATGCAATTGCAATGAAGTCCAAGTGATTTCCAAATACTCTGTCCAAAGCTTAACCTCTCATATCTTCCTGCTTAACTGCCCAGTTCAATTCCTATTTGCTTTTGGAATTTGTCATTGCTTTATATTGTGTGTCAAAACCCTGCATTACAGTAACTACACATCCTGGATAAATAAAAAGAAACCTTTATTTTAGAAGTCCACCCATGGCCATGGAAATTCCTTTTCATACTGATGTAATCCTTACATATTCACAAATGAAAAGTCAGATATTAGTAAAAATATTGAGAACATTTTCCAGAAGAATTACTAAATGGTTGCCTAAAATCTCATAATCTTTTTGACCTTTTAATGCTAAACAGACAGGCATTGAGAAGTTTTTGTTACACGGTATAGGCAATTTGAAGTGGCAGCTCCCCCGAAAACAGCTATGTAAACATTGTATGTCATCACTTATAAATAAGGGCCGAATAATGCTGGAGCCATGAACACGTCGTCTGGAGCTCTGGTACTGAGAGCTCATTTAAAGTCAGGTAAACAGATGACCTGTTCCCAGTCTACCAGCATTTAACCCTGCCTTGTAATAGTATCATACAGCTTTCCAGCTCAGAATACAGATGTACACTGGCAGCCAAAAGTTTGGAATAATGTACAGATTTTGCTCTTATGGAAAGAAATTGGTACTTTTATTCACCAATGTGGCATTCAACTGATCACAATGTATAGTCAGGACATTAATAACATGAAAAATTACTATTACAATTTGAAAAAAATGTTCAGAACTTCTTAAACTACTTCAAAGAGTTCTCATCAAAAAACCTCCACGTGCAGCAAAGACAGCTTTGCAGATCCTTGGCATTCTAGCGGTGAGTTTGTCCAGATACTCAGGTGACATTTCACCCCACACTTCCTGTAGCACTTGCCATAGATGTGCTTGTCTTGTAGCTGATCCCACAAAAGCTCAATGGGGTTAAGATCCATAACACTCTTTTCCAATTATCTGTTGTCCAATGTCTGTTTCTTTGCTCATTCTAACTTTTACTTTTTGTTTTTCTGTTTCAAAAGTGGCTTTTTCTTTGCAATTCTTCCCATAAGGCCTGCACCCCTGAGTCTTCTCTTTACTGCTGTACATGAAACTGGTGTTGAGCGGGTAGAATTCAATGAAGCTGTCAGCTGAGGACATGTGAGGCGTCTATTTCTCAAACTAGAGACTCTGATGTACTTATCCTCTTGTTTAGTTGTACATCTGGCCTTCCACATCTCTTTCTGTTCTTGTTAGAGCCAGTTGTCCTTTGTCTTTGAAGACTGTAGTGTACATCTTTGTATTAAATCTTCAGTTTTTTCATTCCTCAAAACAATGATTGACTGACGAGTTTCTAGAGAAAGCGGTTTCTTTTTTTGCCATTTTTGACCTAATATTGACCTTAAGACATGCCAGTCTATTGCATACTGTGGCAACTCAAAAACAAACACAAAGACAATGTTAAGCTTCATTTAATGAACCAAATAGCTTTCAAACTGTGTTTGATATAATGGCAAGTGATTTTCTAGTACCAAATTAGCAATTTAGCATGATTACTCAAGGATAAGGTGTTGGAGTGATGGCTCCTGGAAATGGGGCCTGTCTAGATTTGATCAAAAATGACTTTTTTCAAATAGTGATGGTGCTGTTTTTTACATCAGTAATGTCCTGACTATACTTTGTGATCAGTTGAATGCCACTTTGGTGAATTAAAGTACCAATTTCCTTCCGAAACAGCAAAATCTGTACATTATTCCAAACCTTTAGCCGCCACAATGTGTGTGTGTAAGTGTACAATAATTCACAGGCACAAGCCTGAAAAGTTCAATATAGCAGTCTGATCTTTGACAAATGTGTGCACATTTCAGTCTAACACTAAAATGTATCTGAATTAAGCATATTGATGAAAGGTGAAAGTGTGTCTTAAAATATTTGTTTTAACTCGCTTACGTACACACACTAACATTAAGAGTTAAGAGTAAGACATTCAAGAATGAGCGGCCGTTCAGACCAAACACGTTATTTCACTAAAAAAAAAGCAAGGCACTGCACAAGTAGAACAGAAGGCAGGTGTTTTTAAAAGTTATTTTTGAATGGCACTCTTGTAAGAGACACTAAAAAACAGTAAGATGTATCGCAACAGTCAAAGATGTTTAACAATGGAAAAACAGTGCCGATGGATGCAAAAACACTTCGGTATGAACGGCCCCATGGCCCTGTAAATAAATAATTAATATTTCTTAGGCACGTCGATGAATTAATGTAATTTTATTCCATAAATGTTATTCAAAGTCATTGTTTTCTGTAGAGTAATTTGCAATCCTAAAAGGTATTAGACAGAGTAGCTAGTGGCTTTACTTTCACTGTATAAGCAATATACGTATGCATTACAGTGTTTCTGTATTCTGTAAGTTTATATGCCTAATATTTGAGGCTTTACATCTCAATTTATATATATATGATATATAGGAGAACGGCGATGTTTGTGTATGTAGATCACAATGTTTGTGTGTAGTGGAGATGTGAAAAGAGGTTACGGTGCATGTGTTTGAGTGCGTGTGTATGTGCAATGTGTAGGGTGTCAGACTAAACAGAAAACGAAGCAGTAGTGGTGAGGCGAGTGAGAAGTTGCCATGTTGTGACTTCTGCTGGAAAGTATTTGGCCTCTACCTCATCAGCGTCTCTGAACAGATGTTGATGTCCACTCCCACGAAGCTCACACACTCCTGCACCACACCATCCAGCGCTGCCCTCAGCAAACTCTGTGACACATCGTGCTGGAAAGAGTGACCACAGTCTTAGATAGTGTGTTTGTATAAGTGTGCAAAGAGGGAGTCGAAGGGGCTCCTTCTTTGACCTGGGCTCAGAAAATGAAATCGAGCACCTTGACGATATTTTTCTAGTATGCAGACTTGATTCAATTGCAATTTTGACATAAATTAAAATTCACTCAATCTACGGTTACTTTGAAATTAATTAAAACAGTGAAAGTTCTACTCCGTGTCTGTCCAAATGTCAAGAAAGTCTACATCTATTAGATATCTCAGCAACAAATCCTGCTGTGTCAGTCACTTTCCAAAAACAAGCCATTTCACAAGGCCAATGTTGTGTCATTGGCAATGAAACGGTAACCCTAAATACTTTGCGGTGTTCATGCTGGTCTGAGAAAAAAAAAAGAGACGGCAGAATAAAAAGGCAACCAGTGGATCGCTTTGCCTCAAGAGACACAGAGAGATGGTCTGAAGCTGTTTTCATTGGAAAGCATCTGTGACACTTCAAAGTCCTCTCACAGGGGTTTTCCATTAAGAGCAGGGAATTGATAAAGTTAATCCAGCCGAACTTTTCACACTTTGGAAGTGGTTTTCTACAATGGAGATGGAATTCAAAGCAAAGGAAAAACCACAAGGCAAAATCCAAAACTGACCAAAATAAGGAGTAAGCAGGGAATTCTGACAAGCCTTTGTCTGTCTTGCATTGGGACCATTATTCATATGGAAGACGTTACCAGTGTTTGAGACCTGCTAGAAGAATGTGCAATACTTCATTTGAAAACACACATTATGATGAATATTCTTCACCACTAAGTACAAGATTTGGGTGCTTGGGGGAAAAATGGACAATGTGACTAAATCAAAGAGGGCTAATCGGTCCAATCAATCCATATGAAGCAGGTTGATAAGTAAAATAGAAAAAGCTTTTGCTATATATACAGTACCATTGCAGTGCTTCTAAAAAACATTAAAGATCTATCAAAGAAAATGATGGGAACTTAACGGTGGAAAATACATGTTTAGTTAAACTACACAATGATGAAAGCAGTTCCTAGACTTCAATTCCATCTAAAATCAAAACTCAAATTCAAAGCTCTTTTGATGAAGAGTTGAGCATGTGTTGCATGCCAATGACTTTTGCATTAACTGCCAGTTTTATGATTACATAAAAGGGTGATGAGAGACATTAGAACTTAAGAGAGGGTACATAAAGAGGTCAAAAAGATTTGATTCTCTAATTTTCTCTTTCATTAGGGGAAAATCCAACAGCTGATCCTTAATTTAAAATGGTAGCAATGATTTTGTGGTGGTGGAGCGTTGTGTATGACATGCATTGCATGTTCTGTGCACTTTTCTGCAAGTAAATTTACTATACAAGTAAGGTCCAATGCGCTCAAGTTATCTTTGTGTGTGCCAGTGTATTATTGTGTTTGTGTGAATACAAATTCACTACATTAAACAGGGCTGGGAAGCCCACAGGCCTCTTACAACTAACTCAATATACACATTCAACCTCCCTTGTGCACACACACACAAATACACACAGTCACACTAAAACAGGAACAGGCAGAAATAATAAACATAGACGATATATTTCCCTCATATGTGGACACAGTGGTTTACTTTTAGAGTGTGTTAGTGTTTGAAACTGCTCGACCAATTTGGGTAAAGTTGGAGGTAGGCCTGAGATATTGTGGATCGGAATCCTTTACCCTTATGGCTTTTGTGTTATTAAATCTGGGACTTGTTAAAAATTTTCTTTTATTTTCTTGCTTCAAGACAAAAGAAAAAATCCCACACACTACCATAGCTTGCAAAACACAATCAGAAATTGATTTGCAACATTATCAATACATTTCTGATTGTGTTTTGCAAGCTTTGGTAGTGTGCGGGATGTTTTCTTTTGTCTTGATAATATCTTTTGTCTTAAGCACCTACCTATAACTTTTCAGGTGTGCAAGGGGCTTTGATTCATTAACTTGCTTCATCAACAGATATTTTGGTGGTTTTGAAGAACAAAGTATACACTGCAGAAAATCTTATTCTATACTTAACTGTGATTAACTACAAATTGAGAAGCAAGGACTTAATCTCTTTGGTTTTCTATAACATTCTTATATATAAAGGACAATATTCACTCACTAAAGGCTGGCTGTTTGTATTTCTTCACAGCAATTATGTTTCAAATTAAGCACAGAGCGATGCAATTTGCCAGCACTGTTATCCATTGTATTAAAATGTAGGACACTTGGACAGTAAAAATGTGGCCAACAACACAAGGAGGATGTCAAAGGGGTCTGAGAAGCAGATGTTTCTTCAAAAACAGAAATCACCCTGAAAACAAATGTTGTTTCATAGAGAAACCTGATCTTGTAAACTTATTAGCAGATCTGCCTGTTTGTCCACAAAACACATGTCCTTCATCAAAGCACTCCAAGAAAAGGTACCATACGAGATGCTGGGTAAATATAGTGAGACAAGAAGATTTCCCTGCTCTTTGATGACTGAAGGAATTGTTTGCATGGGTTAACAGTAAAAATAAATATAATAAATTTAAATAGGCAAAATAAGTCAAATGGGTCAAATAAAATAGAAGTATAATTAAAAGAATAATAAAAATATAGTATAATAAGGAAATGGCTATCCTGACTATGTGACTGACACCATGGATTCTTTCAGGTATCAGGCCATTTTGGCAAAAAATGTGATGCGTTCAGTGTGTAAATTGAAGCTCTGTGATCACTGGACTTTCCAGCAAGACAATAACACCAAGGATACATCCAAGTTGTCCAAAACCTGGTTCAGGGATGGGTCGTGGAATGTCCTTGAATAGCCCTTTCAGTCCATCATAAAAATCCTATTGAAAATCTTTGTTGGGATTTCAAGGAAGCAGTGGCAGCACAGAAACCAAAAAATGTCAATGAGCTGGAAGCTTTTGCTCATGAGAAATGTGTAAAAATTCCAATAGAGAGGTGTCCGAAGCCTGAGAACACTTACCTGAAACATTTATTTGCTTGTTATTAAGGATAAAGGATGCTCCACAAATGATTGACTTTGGGGGTTGAATATTTTTGACATGACATTTGTGGAGAGAATTAGTTATTTTTTATTTTAAAATTTGGGTAAACTGAACTCTTTATTCTCAAAATCACTCAAATGTTTATTAAAAAATTTACTTTGACTGTTTACTGAGGTTTTAGCTGTTGTGTTTTAATTCTCATCACCAGAACGTATTGCTGGTCAGAGGGGGTTGAATAATTTTGATTGCAACTGTGTATGTGTGTATATATACACACACACACACACACACACACATATATACACTACCGGTCAAAAGTTCTGAAACACACTCATTCTTTATAATAATTTTTTTCTTCACATTTTAGAATAATAGTAAAGTCATCAAAACTATGGAATAACATAAATGGAACTATGGGAATTATGTTGTGACTAAACAAATTCCAAAATAAATCAAAACTGTGTTATATTTTAGCATCTTCAGAGTAGTCACCCTTTGCCTAGAATTTGCAGACATGTACTCTTGACATTTTCTCAACTAACTTCTTGAGGTATCACCCTGGGATGCTTTTTAAACAGTATTGAAGGAGTTCCCATCTATTTTGGGCACTTATTGGCTGCTTTTCTTTATTATTTGGTCCAAATCATCAATTTCAAAACATTTAAGCATACGTCTTCAGATCAAAAGATTTTTAAGATCATGAGAAACATTTCAGTCAAGTGTTTCAAAACTTTTGACCTATATGTATACACACACAGGCGGCCAAAAGTTTGGAATAATAAGAAATTGGTACTTTTATTCACCAAAGTGGCATTCAACTGATCACAATGTATAGTCAGGACATTAGTAACGTGAATAATTACTATTAGAATTTTTTTTTTTTTAAATGTTCAGAACTTCTTAAACTACTTCAAAGAGTTCTTATCAAAAAATCCTCCACATGCAGCAATGACAACTTTGCAGATCCTTGGCATTCCAGCTGTCAGTTTGTCCAGATACTCAGGTGACATTTCACCCCACACTTCCTGTAGCACTTGCCATAGATGTGGTTGTCTTGTAGCTGATCCCACAAAAGCTCAGTGGGGTTAAGATCCATAACATTCTTTTCCAATTATCTGTTGTCCAATGTCTGTTTTTCTTTGCCCACTCTAACCTTTTCTTTTTGTTTTTCTGTTTCAAAAGTGGCTTTTTCTTTACAATTCTTCCCATAAGGCCTGCACCCCTGAGTCTTCTCTTTACTGTTGTACATGAAACTGGTGTTGAGCGGGTAGAATTCAATGAAGCTGTCAGCTGAGGACAAGTGAGGCATCTATTTCTCAAACTAGAGACTCTGATGTACTTATCCTCTTGTTTAGTTGTACATCTGGCCTTCCACATCTCTTTTTTTTCCTTGTTAGAGCCAGTTGTCCTTTGTCTTTGAAGACTGTAGTGTACACCTTTGTATGAAATCTTCAGTTTTTGGGCAACTTCAAGCATTGTACAGACTTCATTCCTCAAAACAATGATTGACTGACGAGTTTCTAGACAGTGTTAAGCTTCATTTAATGAACCAAATAGCTTTCAACTGTGTTTGATATTATGGAAAGTGACTTTCTAGTACCAAATTAGCAGTTTAGCATAATTAATGTAGTGATGGCTGATGGAAATGGGGCCTGTCTAGGTTTGATCAAAAATGACTTTTTTCAAATAGTGGTGCTGTTTTTTACATCAGTAACTATATATATATATATATATATATATATATATATGACTATACTTTGTGATCAGTTTAATGCCACTTTGGTGAATTAAAGTACCAATTTCCTTCTGAAACACACACATACATATATACATATACAAGTTAAATAACTGAAATCTAAATTAAGTAAATAAATAAGGATAAAGTGGTAAAAATAAGAATAAAACAAAAAGGTTTTGTTTTTTGGGGGGGGGGGGGTTTGTTCCAGAGATAGTTGTTTTTATATTTTTTATTTTTTTTATCCGGCTTTTACCCATTTCTAAAGGGCAGTCACAATAGGCTTTGAGCTCACAAAAATTTTTTTCAGACAACGCAAAAAAACAGGATATACTGTCACACGGAGAGCTTCTGGTGTAAGTAAATAATAAATCACAAATAATATTATATTTAAAAAAAAAAAATGTATATATTGTCTACTCACTTTACTGCAACAAAAGATCTGACAGCTCTGAAATATGTATCCTTTGAATTGAGCCAAGAGGTCCTATTGGTCGTGCATCCTCTTATTGTATGGATTCACGGTTCAGAGCTCACCAAGCCTGAACTTTGGTACGCAGTGTCGTATGAAATTACTTCGCATGAGCTTGCGTTACCGGCCTACCGCATTTAGATGCATCTGAATGTGAGTGAATGGAGTGCGAAGTATAGTGCGTCTTCCCCTTTATACTGGGAAAGTTCAATAAACATATACAAAAACATATTCTTTTTTAAATAAAGCCAAACAAAACCAAAAATAAAAATAACAAACAATGGATACCAGTATAAAAATATCTGTTTGTTTTGAGCAACCCGTCCAGCCCAACACAACGACTCAACCAATGGCGTGAGTTGGGGATGGGAGGGGCCTAATTTCAGAAGGCTCTTTGAAAACAATGTTTATTTTTGCTATTATGTTTGGTGCCACTAGTGGCGCAGAAATTACACACTCCAGCTTTAAAGTAAATAAGAATAAAGTGGTAAAAAAAAATGATTAAAAAAAAAGCCGAACCAAATAAAAAATAAAAATACAAATAAAAATTCCCGTGAAAAACAGTGAACTAAGAGAGAAAAAAAAAAAAAAAATATGTAAACGAGGTGAAAAGTATCTATTAGATATTAAGGAACTGAGGTGTTAAAAGAACAACAATGAATAGACCTGGATTAAAGAAGCAGAAAGGAAAGAAACATCACAAGGGGTTAAAGACAGAGAGATTGAGTGACTGCTAGGCAGTGGGATGAGTGAGCTGTGTGGGTAACAGCCATGGGTAGAATGTCTGTTTTGACCTGACAGACTACGGTCCTTTTACAAGGAAGTAATCTTATCCAAGGAACAGACAGAAAATCTTCATCACAGACTGGAATTAAAATCACACCTTGCAAAGTATTTTTATGTTCTCGTTATAGTGCTGCACTAAGTTACATATCAAATCTTTAGCTAACATCATTAGTAATGGTTTTTAAACTACAGTAGTGGTATTGATATCTCAGCACTAGACACCCCATGGGAGCTAGCATGAGTGTGAAGAATTAAAGATCATAAGCTCTCAAAGGCCTTGCACTCTGTTGTAATATTGCCTCTAGTGGTTAATCCAGTTAATTGCAACTCAACAAAAGTCTTAAATTACAACAGAGAGATTTCTTCATGCAGAGAGAATAAAGGAAGAAATATTATTATAGTATCACTTCCTAAACCTAGATGGTAGTGATACTCCGACCAGGATTTTTTACAGCCAATACCGATCACTGATTTTCTTGTCACCTGATCGGCCGATACAGATCATTTCACCTTTTATCAGGATAACTGGCTACATGTAAGCTTTCAGCACACTGTCACTATTAATTGAATTTTCCTCTTCCCAGTAATATCACTTTGCCTAGTGACAAAAAAAGTTAAACAAGATATTCTCTATATTTAGATAGCCCTATAAAAAATTAAGCTTAGTGTCCAACTGAAGACAAACAACCTATTGTTAATGTGATATTTTTGGTTAATTGTCATTATTTCATATAATTATTATCATTCCTTATTTTATTTCAATTAAAATGTTTGCATTATATTTAATACATTATATTATGGTATCTTAAAGCTGCACTACGTAACTTTGTGCTCTCTCGCGACATCTGTGGTTGAAATTTAAAATTGCAAGCAATTTGCAGAAGAATACATTACCTCAGTCGTGTTTCAGCACTGCTCTTCTGGCGGATGAATCTCCCAATTTGAATATGACTGGAGCCGGAGGCATAATGTGCTGTTTTCATGTTGATATTATGTTATACGAATAAACATTTGAAACAGAAATATTACTTGCTTTGATGAAGATAAACAACACTCTTATTTACAGAATTGATTAAATTTTACACTTAAATCACTTTTCTGACACTACACTCAAAGCATTTTTAAATAGAGAACCGGGGACTCTCCTCAGCCACCACCAGTATATCTTAATATGATTATTCAAGTGTTTTATCTACTATTTATGTTTGAATTGAACTGCAATTTTCAATTTAAGAGGTTAAACTTGTGATATGGCTGATACGTGTTCAATAGAAGACTTTATTATTTTTATACTATATTGTCCAGCCTCAGTTACTACAATAGCATGTCTATGCAATGTACACAGTAACACGTAAACTAAAAACATAAAATGAGGATTCAATAATGATGGGGATAAAATATCCTTTATTAAATGTAAAAATAATATTCTTAAAAATGCAATATAACAATTACAAGAAGTCTATTTCAGAAGGCATACATATTAAATATGTCACAGTAACTTCACCGGACAACGTAGATACATCGCAAACAACCTCCATAACACCCCCACCACCATCCCACGAGTCCTAAGACGTGAATATCGGCCGATACGATTGGTGGCCGATCGATCAGAGCATCCCTACTAGATAGTGGTACACAAATCCTGGAAAGATACTATTATTCACAAAAATATGTTTATTGCAAAATATGTTTATATATTTAAGAGCAGCCTTCATGTGGGAGAACCCCATCTGTCGTAAAAAAAAATACCATCAAAATCTCTCTCACTTTTCCTCTGTAACCTTAGAGAGGTGAGAAGTGTGTGTATGCTACTGGAATGCATGTGTACAAAATGAAACAATAAACATTAGTGCCTGAGGGCAGAAGCTTTCATGAGATTCATCAACGCACATCAATCATCCTTAATGATCCTCTTGCCTTGTTTACTCTAAAGAAATACCCAGACATACAACAGTTTATGGCATTTTCCAATATGATGCATGGAGTGATTTCAAAACGGACACTCATCAGATGTGCATTATCAACATATCACTGTTGTACACATACAGTTTTTGCTGCTACAATCACTGCCAGCATGCCAATAATCAATAAGTCCGTGCACGCTCAAGGGACTTTTCACAAAGAACAGACAAATAACTCCTTATTTTTCACCTACAAAAACCTGCTGCCGCATTATAGCCGGATGCAACCTGAGAAGTGTGTGGACAGGTTCCCATGTATCTGCTCCCAAACCCTACGGTTAGCTTTTGAGTACTTGGCAGCCAATCAGCTGTATAGAGGGCCTCGAGCGCGGACAGAGCGAAAATTCTCACAGTCCTTGAGCAGGCTGATAGAGGAAGACACCTAAAAAGTGTTGCCTCCGGGCAGTTTGGAGCTCAGATGATTGAATGCACACTCATTAGAATGCCATCAATCATCATGGCCCCCCCAGATTCATTTTTAAAAGCAGTTCCAGGAAGTGATGTGCTAGGGTACACTAATTTACGAGGTGGGACGCCCCCACTGTGATATTGGTACTCACATACTGGGAGAAAAACTCAAATGAATGGCATATGATGGAACCAAAGAACATTCAATGATCCATATCAACTGTCGGGCTGTCTGCCACTGCTGGGTCAGGAGTGAAGGAATTAAGTTTTCAAAGACCCATCAATTTCTGTGAAACAAAGTGAACAAATCTGCACAAGAGGGTAAAAAACAGGCAGAAATCATTGCGGTCAACATATGTGACTATCTGCCACTATTCTGCCATGCTTCCAGTAGAAGCTGTTGAAAAAGACTTCAGCTTTAAACCAAGTCATCTCTCCAATCTCCTGTCAATTCTAAGGAATAATATAAAATGTCATAACCATTTCAATTAGTGAGCGTAAAACTGAGGCGCACTGAGCTGCATAAGCTAAGAATCAAACCAATGTCTCTGGGAAGCCCACCACTGGTGCCTGGGAAAGACTATGCTCACATAGAGCTGATATTAAGCTTTCCATCTGTCTTCAAACACACACAAGCCGCACTCTCTGGTCCTCATTCACAGTGGGAAGTGTGGCTCACATCTGAGCTTTGACATGGCTTAGCAGTGTGGCAACCCTGAAGACAAAACAACTAAAACTCAATTAAAGCATTGGGGAATAGGAGAAGAAATGTAGTGTGAGTTCACATGGTTTTGAAACCTGTCATCTGATTAAACAGACATATCTGGGGCCTTCAATCCTCAACATGCCAGGCAGAGCAGGGGATGGGCCAGTGGTAACACAAATACATACATACAAGCCACACAACTCTCCTCTCATTGCTTCACCTTCACCATGCCAAGCAGAGCCACAGTAAGGTCTTCGACCCAAGTCATGCACACACGTACACACATGCTCTCCCTCCCAAATACACACTCACACAAACCAGTCAGGATTAAATTCAGGTGCGAGGTCCTGTTCGGCTTGGATGGGCCCCAGGAACAGAACAAAGTGTGTCTGTCCATACACGGCCCAGTTAACAGCTTTTTTTTTATTTTTATGAAAAGCTGCCACTCTGAGATGTCAATCAGTTCTTCTCTCTCCTCTCCCCTCCCTTATGACCCAAAGCAGATCTAATCAGCAGCAGGCTCTGAAAACACTTTCCAGAGAGAGCTGAAAACACAAAAGATGTTTGACGAGGAGATCCCTTTACATACCTCCCAAAACTCTGCCTCCTGCGTAACCAGAGACCGACGTTTTCAGCAAAATCCGAAAGCTCCAAAAAGAGCATTTGAAAACAGCTAAAGACATCCTAAAACAGAGGCCTAAAAAATGGCTGACTGACAATGCTTTAAAAAATGTAGTGTAATATCTCTCTATTCAGTTACTCTTTGCAGCTGTCTCAACTAAACCCTAAAATTATGTGTAGATGTTATAATCATTTAATTTCATACAGACTTTACGCTCCATCCAACAGTCCTTCAAAACAAGTATAAACGACTTTATGCTCCATCCTTTAGTCCTTTATTACAAGTATAAAATAATTACATACAATGTAATATATACAGGGTTCCCACACTTTTTGACCAATTTATTTCCATGAGCTTTCCAATCGTTTGTGATAACTGAAAATATTTGGAAAAAATAAATCTTAATTCAGACAGATTTGCTGATGAATCACAATTTGTGAAACAATTTGATCAATTAAATGAAAATACAATTATTTTCTGACAATCTCTACATAAGCTCTAAACATGGGCATTATCTAGCCAATTAAATACTTTAGAGCTGCGCAACATTAAAATATATATATATATATGTTTACATTACTTTTAAGATTTTATTAATTTCCAGGATCTTTCCAGGAATGGAAAACACAATTTGCTTCCAGGCTTTCCATGTCCATGGGAACTTATACGAATTATTCAATGCTTGCTTTGAACTGTTAAATAACCATCACTGTGAATGAATTCAAACACACTTTTAACTGACACTCTGAAAAGTTCTGGCAGCATATCAGGTGATGCAGTTTCCTGGCAGCGAGGTGACATTTTAATAGCCAATTTTGACACTTTTCTCACCTACACTTTCCTCCATCTTTCCTTTACCTCAGGTAAAGCCTGGAGTTCATGTCTGGAGACAGTAAACACCTGTCAAACAGAACATAAGCGCTGCACCCACGCACATTGCAAAACAAGTCTCACCCACCAAAGTCATGAGAAAAACACTGATGTTACTCTTTTCTTTCAGTGGTTTGCTAAGAAGCACGAATAAGAAAGATAAAAGCAGTGATAAGCAGTGGGAATCATTGTCATACAGGTAAAAGATGGTTTAATGGATCACAGAAAATCATTCACAGCTAGAGCATAAGCCTGAATCAGAATATGAGTGAAGGTGTTCAGCGGAGCGCATTTTCCCACGCGAAAATGGGCAGAGCTATCAATCATCGTCAATCGGCTTCCTGTCAGTCAATACTTATACCTTCATTCACTCTCTTCCGTTTTAGCCTGAAGGAACAGTCTCAGCAGGCCCATTAAAAAAAGAAAGCCTGCAGGAAACTGCGGTTCAGTGACATAACCTGAGCTTTTTCTTTACTTGTCCTTAAATAGAACTTTCATCTCAACTCAACCATTGCAGAGTGTTTTTTGCTTCTCTGAACTGAAGCAATAAACAGCCTTCACAATGAACAAGATCATTGTTGGTTTGTTTATTGTTTATCCTTTTGAACTTTCATTCAAAATATTCTCAAAAATCTAACCTTTAATTAATTGGTTTCTCCCTTAATTGAAGAGGGAGGGGATCTTATAATTTTCTCCAAAACACATTGGCCACAATTATTGGCACCCATAGAAATTCTTATGAGTAAAATATATCTGAAGTATATTCCCATTCATATTTTAAATTTTTGAGTACACCTGGGTGACTAGGAACATGAAATTGACCAACATTGACTTCCTGTTTCACATGGGTATAAATATGAGGTAACAACACAGGCCAAATTCTCTTAGTCATCCAACAAAATGGGTAAGACCAAAGAATAAAGTTACGATGTGCAGCAAAAGGTTGTTGAGCTTCACAAAATGGGAAGTGGCTATAAGAAAATAGCTAAAGTATTGAAAATACCCATTTCCATCATCATGGCAATAATTAAGAAGTATCAATCAACTGGAGATGTAACGAATCAGCCTGAAAGAGGATGTGTGTCTATACTGTCTCCATGCATGGTGAGGAGGATGGTTCAAGTGGCCAAAAATTCTCCAAGGATCACAGCTGCAGAATTGCAAAAATTTGTTGGGCCTTGGGGTCAGAAAGTCTCCAAAACTACAATCAGACATCATCTACTTCAAAACAAGTTGTTGGGGAGGGTTTCAAGAAAAAAGCCTCTGCTCTCATCCAACAACAAACTCAAGTGTGTTCAGTTTGCCAGACACTACTGGAACTTCAAATGGGACCGGATTCAATAGTCAGACGAAACAAAAATAGAGCTTTTTGGCAGCAAACACCAGAGATGAGTTTGGCGCACACATAGAGGTAGCTATATGGAAAAGTACCTCATGCCCACGATTAAATATAGTGGTGGATCTTTAATGTTGCGGGGCTGTTTTTATGCCAGAGGTCCTGGACATCTTGTTCAGATACATGGCATCATGGACTCTATCAAATACCAACAGATAAAAAATCAAAACCTGACTGCCTCAGCCAGAAAGCTTAAAATGGGCTGTGGATGGATATTCCAGCAGGACAATGATCCAAAACAAACATAAAAATCAACACAAAAATAGTTCACTGTCCACAAAATCAAGGTTCTGCCATGGCCATCCCATTCCCCTGACCTGAACCCTATAGAAAACCTGTTTGGTGAACTAAAGAGAGTCCACCAGCATGGACCTCTGAATTTGAAGTATCTGGAGAGATTCTGTATGGACGAATGGTCTCAGATCACTTGCCATGTGTTCTCGAACCTCATTAGGCATTATAGGAGAAGACTCAGAGCTGTTATCTTGGCAAAGGGAGGTTGCACATAGTACTGAATAAAAGAGTGGCAATAATTGTATCACACATTTATTTTACAAAAATATTAGTTTTTTGATAAAACTTGTGTTGTGTTTGGAATTGTTTGATATCTGTTTGAGGATAGATTTTTGTGAATATTTTGAATGAAAGACCACAAGGATAAACAATAAGGATATATTTTTCACAGCCTTCTTTTCCCATATTTACCAAGGGTAAATACCACTGTACCTTCAGGAAAACTGAATAAAAAAAAAAACTGATAAAGACTGATTAACATAATTAACAAGATGAGACACTGAAAGTGGTTAATTGCTAGTTCAAATGTATGGAATTTGGACATACACACACACACACACACACACACACACACACATGGAAAAGAGAGTGACTGTTTCCTTAATATCCGGAGGTGTGTGTGGTGTTTTCTCTCACAGCTGGGTAAAATGGTAAAATGTGCCCTCTGGGACCTTTAAGCAGTTGGGAAACCTGAACACACTCCACCTATCTCTCAGTGATTGACAGTTCACTACTATATAAACCTAAACTCTGGAGGTCCCACCCACTCTGACTAATTGGCATGTCAGGACAGTACAAGCAACAACAGAGGGCAATGGGTAATAGGTCATCTTTTAAAAAATTACATCTTTAAGGCAGCAATTTAACTTAAAACTTTATTTAAAGTGAATTTTAAACCAGGCAACCACTCAGGGTATGCTAACAATCTAGCTTATTTCATCTAGATGTATTATTGTCTTATAATGCTTTGGAAAAGTTTTTGCCTTTCAAGTATTAATCAAAACGTGTGATTAGTGCTCACTCAGAAGGCTTTCCTGAAGATAAGTGAAAGTACTGCATACGGTCCACTCCAATTGCAAAACATACAAATATACATACTGTATACCTCTCCATCACACACACTCACTTATCACTCAGCATGTCAATGCAGTGGAAAGGCATCTTGCGTTGCTCAGATTATGTGGCAGGGTAAATAAACGCTAAGTGCTGACAGACGTGTCGGGGGACGCTCTGATGCACACAAGACAACACTCACACTGTGCAGGGGCAAGGAGAGGTGACCCTTATCTTCTGCTAACCTAAAACTGTGAGCATCTGTACATGTGCACATGTTCTTTTGGTCAAAAAGTTGGCACGGAGAAATATGTGATATGTGATATTGTTCTTCACATTTGTAAAGATGCAAGAAGTTCTTTACCCTCCTTATTTGGGAAATGGCTCCAAGGTTTCAGTGGACTTGGTTTAGACTTTCGATGCAAGGTTAGCAACATGTGCAATTGCACTTCAAGATTAAAGCACACTGTCACTTGTTTCCTCTGTCGGTCCACCAAAAACAAAACAAAAAACAAGACAAGACAAAACAAAACAAAACAAAAAATAATAATTAAAAAAATAAAATACAAAACAAAAAAATAGAAAAAACAAAAACAAATTGTTTCTTCAGTAAACTAGTTTTGATTTTTTTTTTTTTTTTTAAGAGAGCAGCAGAGAGAAGAAGAGGAAGAAATTGAACTTGCAGCACAGCTAGAGCAAAAAAAATGGAAGGCTAGAGAGAAGAAAAATAATAAATCAGGCCCAGCTTTGAGTCAACATATGATGCTATTGGGAATCGTAGTTGAATTAATTTCACAAGAATTATGGATTACTCATAATATGAGTCTGCAAAAGCAAACAGTCAGAGACAGGATTAGCTCACTAGTCCAGCTGACTTCTGTTTGAAACTGCTATAACTCAAATGTAAAAATCTGAGCCTGGGTTACTTAGAAAGTTGGGAATGAGCCTACAATTACTCTGAACATGTGACTGCATCAAGAGCAAAGCCAGACACAACATCATGTACACAGTAATGTGTGAGTACCTCAACTGTTGTCAGTATGATCTATGATGAAGACACAAACTTTATTGCAGTAAAACACCCAAGTAATGAAGTAGCAATACAAAGTTAACATGGCTTTAACATAAAACTAAGAAAATGAGAAGACACAAAAATAGCTTGTCTAATTTGAGTGTCATGTGACTCACCTGGTAGGTGCCGATGCCAATGTGTTTGGGGTCAATCTTAATGAGCTCTGCCAAAGGGTCCTGAACACGCCTCCCTATGGACACTGAGGAGAAAGACAGATAAGCTAACCACAAGGGAGGAAATCATCTCACCATTATGAGCAGTTTATGCTCAAATATAATCATGAATGTCTCAGGAGATCATCAATATTTATACTTTAATAAACCAAAAGACTTAAGAATAAATTAAGCACACATGAGCATGGATCTATGCAAATGAGGCTCTATTTGAATCATGAAAAGACTTGCATGGAATGTAATGCACTAAATTCACAGATTACATTCATTTTCTTGTAGTAGAAAAACTAATTTGTGACAGCAATATTGTGACAACATATCTTCTTCAGAATCTAACCTAAGTCGCCTACACATTCTCATTTACATGCCATAACAAAGAAAATTAAATAAATAACTATATGAGAGGAGAGAGAGAAATAAGAGATGAATTATTATTATTGTTATTATTATTAATAATATTTTATTGTTTGAATTTATACATGTTGAATTTATACATGTATACATGTTTTTTTATTTTATTTTTTTATGAATGCTTTGGCAACATTGTATACGGTCATGCCAATAAAGTTAATTTGAATTGAATTGAGAGAGAGAGAGAGAGAGAGAGAGAGAGTGAGAGAGAGAGAGAGAGAGAGAGAGATTTTTTTTAATTAAAGGTTGCTTTAAACCAGGGGTCCCCAAACTTTTGCTGGGGGGGGGGGGTTGAGCCTACAGTATTTTTGTCACAGAGATTCTTCTTCTGCTTTTATTACATGGATTCATTTTACAATTAAAATCTATTGATAGAACATGATTTTAATATTGGTAACTTTGTTGTATGTATACATTTCTTAACTTGCTTTAAGGTAGGCCTACTTCGTCATTGCATACATGCTATCTCTGTTCACTGACGTGTGCATGTTAAGACATGGGGGGGGAGTTTCATTACGTTTTTCTACTGTAGGCTAACAAGAAAAAACGTAAAATCTATGTGAAATTTTACATTTTAGCCTACTTCATCTAACATCAGTGGATCCATCCATTGGCTTAAAGAACTTGTAATAAGTACTCTATCCAGTAGTGGTGATGATTTTGATTAATCTCAGTGATGAGTCTTTTTATTCTGTTCACCAAAAAGATTAGTTCAGATTAGTTCATTGATTTGTTCATTGACCATTTCTGCAAATTACACTTTTGCACCAGTAGATGGCGCAAAATGGCCATCTTTTATGCACTGAACAAGGACAAAGAAGAGTTATTCACGATCTAATTATCATTTATTAAATTTTGTATCTCAACAATTCTACTACGAGAGACTTCAGCACTGCAGAGTATTTAAGCATCATAAGTGTTTCCCCACAATCTGCTGAGCATGACTTTTTATCAAGCTATGCAGTTGTGCTCAAAAGTTTGCATACCCTTGGAGAATTGGTAATATATGTACCATTTTTAAAGAAAACATGAGTGAGCAGGCAAAACACATTTCTTTTATTTCTTATGGGATTCATATTCAACTGTAGGTTATAACAGAATGGCACAATCATAAAACAAAACACGGCAACAATGAAAAAAATGAAATGACCCCTGCTCAAAAGTCTGCATACCCTTTGTTCTTAATACTGTGTATTGCCCCCTTTAGCATCAATGACAGCGTGCAGTCTTTTGTAATAGTTGTCTATGAGGCCCCAAATTCTTGCAGGTGGTATAGCTGCCCATTCGTCTTGGCAAAATGCCTCCAGGTCATGCAAAGTCTTTGGTCGTCTTGCATGAACCACAAGTTTGAGAACTCCCCAGAGTGGCTCGATGATATTAAGGTCAGGAGACTGATGGCCACTCCAGAACCTTCACCTTTTTCTGCTGTAACCACTGGAGGGTCAACTTGGCCTTGTGCTTAGGGTCATTGTCATGCTGGAAAGTCCAAGAGCGTCCCATGCGCAGCTTTCGTGCAGAAGAATGTAAATTGTCTGCCAGTATTTTCTGATAACATGCTGCATTCATCTTGCCATAAAGTTTTCACAAGATTCCCTGTGCCTTTAGAGCTCACACATCCCAAAAACATCAATGAGCCACCACCATGCTTCACAGTGGGGATGGTATTCTTTTCACTGTAGGCCTGGTTGACCCCTCTCCAGACATAGCGCTTATGGTTGTGACCATAAAGCTCTATTTTGGTCTCGTCACTCCAGTGACAGAAGCTGTGAGGCATGTCAAGGTGTTGTCAGGCATATTGTAACCGGGCTTTTTTGTGGCATTGGCGCAGTAAAGGCTTCTTTCTGGCAACTCGACCATGCAGCTAATTTTTGTTCAAGTATTGTCATATTGTGCTCCTTGAAACAACCATACTGTCTTTTTCCAGAGCAGCCTGTATTTCTCCTGAGGTTACCTATGGGTTTTTCCTTGTATCCCGAACAATTCTTCTGGCAGTTGTGGCTGAAAACTTTCTTGGTCTACCTGACCTTGGCTTGGTATCAAGAGATCTCAGAATTTTCCACTTCTTAATAAGTGATTGAACAGTACTGACTGGCATTTTCAAGGCTTTGGATATCTTTTTATATCCTTTTCCATCTTTATAAAGTTCCATTACCTTGTTACACAGGTCTTTTGACAGTTCTTTTCTGCTCCCCATGGCTCAGTATCTAGCCTGCTCAGTGCATCCACGTGAGAGCTAACAAACTCATTGACTATTTATACACAGGCACTAATTGCAATTTAAAAAGCCACAGGTGTGGGAAATTAACCTTTAATTGTCATTTAAACCTGTGTGTGTCACCTTGTGTGTCTGTAACAAGGCCAAACATTCAAGGGTATGTAAACTTTTGATCAGGGCCATTTGGGTGATTTCTGTTATCATTTTGATTTTTAAAGAAGCCAAACAACTATGTGAAAATAAATGGCTTCATATGATCACTATCCTTAAATAAAAGACATTGCATGATCAGTCATATTTTCAAAATCAATGCCAAAATTTCACAATTTCTGCCAGGGTATACAAACTTTTGAGCACAACTGTATTTAAAAAAAAAAAAAACAATACTAGCCTAAAAAACTAATTATGAGTTTCAATAACGTCCGTACATTCAGTTCGTTCATGAATGAAACATCTCATCTCGTTAAGGCTCAAATGACTGACTCGAACTTCAGTGAAGGGGTGTATGAAGGGGCAGTGGTGGCTCAGCGGTTAATGTTCTGGGTTAGTGATCAGAAGGTTGGGGGGTTCAAGCCCCAGCACTGCCTGATGCCACTGTTGGGCCCTTGAGCAAGACCCTTGACCCTATCTGCTCCAGGGGTGCCGTATCATGGCTGACCCTGCGCTCTGACCCCAGCTTAGCTGGGATATGTGAAAAAAATAATTTCACAGTATATGTGCAAATGTATAATGTTTGATAAATACATACAATTATAATTATAATTATATTCGTTCAGCGGGTGAAACCAATGATATGCTCCTTAACAGCCCGCACTCGAATGCTATTGGCTCATGCTATAGTCAATCTTACAGACATGAAAGGCCACCAAAGCAGTCTCGCGCTTCCAGTGTGGGTCGGTCAAAACGTGGTTCCACATGGGGTGGGCGAAATACTAGTAGACATGATAAACCGGTAGAAATTTGCCAACCGGTATACATTTTGAATTATCGTCTCTATCGTGGTAACGCAAAATTGCCACATATGAAATGTGTACAGCACATAACACATATGCATTACACACTCTGTCGGATAAATGGAGGAAGGTGGAGGGACTGCTCGTTCCTCAAATTAATTTAAATGAAGATGATGAGGAGATTATGAAGGAAAAAGTGCATCCTCCGTGATATGGAATATCTTTGGCTTTAAAAAATGCGATACCGAGCAGAAAACATCGATTTGCAAGGTTTGTATATTGTTTATGTCGATATATCCATTTGCGTGTGCCTATCAGTGGTCAGGGCTTCACATGAGACTGTTAGAAATAATGAAATGCAGTTCTTCACTGACAGCGGCACGTGTCATTAGATGAAAAGATTGTCTAGACTAGAACGTGAGAAAAAAATGACACTGAATCCGCTTCTGCAGCATGAAATTTCGCTTGAGCACCGTCAAAGCAAATTCAGTGATATCACCGTGTAACAAAGTTTTTTTCGGTTCCTGGGTAATAAGTGTTATTTCCTAATTGCTTATGCTTCAAAAGTATAGAAAATGGCTATTATTCCCCATAAACTTTGCTTTTGTGACCAGGACAGTGATATTTTGAAATTCTAGAACATTCCAGATAGATTCAGTGCTGAGTAAACTTGGAGTAACTTCTAGAACTTTCCAGTAATACAAAAAGTAGTATAAATACAGGGGCCTTAAGCCCACCAGTTCAGTTTAGTTCCAACAGCCTAAGTGGATACATATCTGCATTTTTCTGAGATGGCATCAAGAGGCTGCAAGCATCCGGCAGACGCATTTTGCTATGTCTGCGGCCAATTTTTCAAGACAAGCGCAAAAAAGTACTCCGTGGAAGCATCTGCTAAGATGTGTGAGGCCTACAAGGCATATTTCGGCATGCCTGTCGGGGATCAAGACAAACCCTGGGCACCTCATTTCACCTGCGAGCACTGCAAAAACACTCTGGAAGCAAAGGTCAAAGTCGGTGTCTTCGTCGGACCACAGATAAAGAAGATCCTGGAGTGCAATGAATTCCCCAAGAAGCTCACTATTAAGGAGAAAGAGTCTTGGAACAGCTTTGTCGCAGTGGTTCGGGGCTTCCTGGGCAATCACAAGGCCGAAAACTATGTGGAGCTGGTTGAGACTGGTGAAGAACTACAGCACAATGGGCTGTAGGATGTCCCTCAAAGTCCATATCCTTGATGCTCATCTTGATAAATTCAAGGAGAACATGGGAGCGTACTCGGAAGTGCAAGGCGAGCGCTTCCATCAGGATATAATGGACTTTGAACGCCGCTACCAAGGACAGTATAATGAAAACATGATGGGAGACTACATTTGGGGGCTGATTCGTGAAAGTGATTTAAAGTATAATCGTAAATCTCGAAAAACTACTCACTTCTAAATCTTTTGTAGTCATTTTTGTATTACTTTAGTATAAATACATGTTCATTTGGATTCATATGTTGTTTTTTTCTGACTTTATGTGAACGAAAAGACACAAATTCGCCCGTTTTCTCATTGGAAATAGGCAAATTTCAAAATATCACTGTCCTGGTCACAAAAGCAAAGTTTGTGGGGAATAATAGCCATTTTCTATACTTTTGAGGCATAAGCAATTAGAATTAAAACACTTACTACCCAGGAACAAAAATCGTGTTACACAGTGTATGCATCCCGCGCTCCAAAAACGCGCAGCTGTGTTTTGTGCGAGTGCTGCGCATGCAGTCTGAAACATGCAAGTGCGCGCGAGTATTGAAATCATTCCAGTCCCTTCATTTGTGCTCCTGTGACAGAAATAGCGCAGATCACACCCACAACTCATTCTGGTTTTTTTAAAATGCACATCAAAACCCTTTCTAAAATTCAGTTTGAATGATGTTTGATATCAGGAAACAAACCAGCCATATTTTCCTTCAGATATTTAATATTTTCTTTATAGAGATTATCAAAAACACTAAGAGCCTAACTGAGTGTTTTATTTATGGATAATTGTATTATTTATATGTTATTTTACTTTTTGCATTGCTTTGAGAAGATGTTAAGTTTCTTGAGGAAAGTTATATCAATCATAATAATAACAACATCAACAATAATATTAATAAAAAGAAAAAGAAGAAAATTGATGCACATCATCAGACTGAAATGTGACATTTTTTTTTTTTACTTTGACTATGTTTGCCAAGTTCAAAATAAAGAGAAAATTATATAACATGAAGTTTTTATTTATAAAGTATTTAATTCACTGACTGGATTACTCAAAATTACACATTGCGACATGGCTTAAAATCGAATTCAATTTGATTTATTTTTTAACTATATCGTGATATCATTATTGTGATATAAAATTACTCATATCGTGATATAGGATTTTGGTCATATAGCCCACCCCTAGTTCCACATTTCGGACAATTCGGAGGGACGTAGTTTGGGGACACCTGCTTTAAACATACATAAAAGTGAATGAGGAAGGTGGCACGAAAAGTAAAGCAGGTTTATTAAATGTTGTCATGGGAACTCATACTTGCACAGCAAAATTGTACTGTACAGTCTTAAACAGTACTGTGAAATCCATCCAGATATGAAAGAAATATAATAACTAACCTTAAATTAAACTTACACTGCTCAAAACACATTGAGCTATGGAGCTTATGCGGGTGACACAGGTTCGAATCTTGCCTGTGACATGTCGCAAACCTGCCCTCACTCTCCCAAACAATTCCTGTCCCTCTCCACTGTTTCTTTCTATAACAGAGATGAAATCCTCCAAAAAAGCAACAAAACAATGAAGTCCTTTCAGTCTAAACCTTTATATTAAATGTAGCTGAAACAATAGCTCTACAGTAGCTACAGAATATGCCATCACATCTCTCTGAGAGAGAGACTCACTACTAGAAACACAACACACACACAAAACTTTTTTCTTCACTATGAGTCCCCTTTTCCTAGTAAACTCTGTAAGCCAAGCAAAGACAAGGGCCAACTAAGAGGTCTGGTCAAATAAGAACTCAATTAAAGAAAAATAAATCTCAATTTAGGAAAACTAAAATTTAACTTTTCCCTGGAAATAACATTTGTGAACCGACCAAAGACAATATTATAAAATTAAATGTGCATAAGCCGTTTGGAGCACTTGTTCCATTAGCTTTATCTAGTCTTGTTGAAGGTCAGCAAATGAAAGTCAGATTTTCATCTTTACATGGGCATATGTGTGAGAATCAGTGAGAGAGAGGGAGGGAAAGAGACTAAGACAGAAAACTTAAGACAGAATGTGAGACGTGAGATGTGTGCGTGGTTTTCTGACTCCACATTACAGAGTGGAGAGAGGTGCTTTTGTGTGTGCTATACAAGGCCTGAGCTGAAACTCCATCCCTGTCCAAATATTATTTCAGGCAGCAATTTCCCACAGAGTTCAATGTGAAGACACAGTGAGGGAAGCTTTGCGATCACGCTCCAGCAGCCCACCTAAAAACCTCATCCTACAGTCACCCACTTCGGCAGGCACATACACCTTGATTTTTCAGGTATTACAGAGAGGCAACTATTCCCACACAAAATTCTCCCTCATTGAAAGTATGAACACCTTTATTGCAGGTATGACAGTGTGGGCCAAACAACTAAAATGTCTAATATAAATATAGGTATCAAATTTTCTTTGACTACTAGAAATAAAAGCATTAACTGCACAATGAAAACAAACTGTAACTGCTCAGAACTCAAAACTTCCTCGCTTGTCCAAAATACGGATCTGTTGAATGTAAGCTGCACAAACGGCTTATTCGAAATCCTTGGGTGTCTAATGTCAGAAACCCAAATTTATTAACACAACCATCCACATTTGCACATTAACAACACCTATTGGGTGGTTTAGAAACTCGGTCCACCCAGTCACGGTGAGGTAGGAAGTATGATTTTTAACAAGGTCCCCCTGGTCAGTTCAGTCAAATCTTTCAGCGGACAAGCTTAGATTGTTTTGTGAACCTGTCGATGTAATACAGGTTTTGCAAAGGGCTAGTTTTGAAGGACGAAGCAACGCAAACTATATTGAACTCAACAGCAAACTTGCAACCCATGTATAAGTGCAGCAAAGCCCCGTTACTCATTTGACATATAAAGAGCCATTTTACAGAAGTCTTAGGCCACATCCACACTGATCAATTTTCGTTTGAAAACTCAATTTTGAGTTTCTAACACCATAATTTTTTCAAAGTATGTGATAATGGAGAGCGTTTTCAAAATGCTCCATTTTTAGTGGAGAACAATGCCGTTCTTGTGTGGATGAGAGGCATATATGTAGCAAAATGAAAATCATTTCAACCGAAGACCAAAAAAAAAAAAAACAATTACATTTAAAGGCTCAGAGGAATAGTAGGAAAGTTCAAAGCTTAAGTTTAGCATACATATCACACATTTTTTCAATTAGGGTGTTTGCCAAATGAGTAACGCCAACATTTATATCAGATAAAGTATTTTGTTGCAATATTAACTGGTACATTTCTAATTGATATATTCATTATCTGCTGCATGCTGTCTCAACACTAGAGGTCTCTATCACTCACTGTAAGACACATACAAGGGCAGGACCTCAGGTAAAGTCAGAGGGCCCTTGATGTTTTGTTTTGTCAGTTTTCACCTGTCTTCATTTTCCTACATAATGCACATTTATTACATTAACATAATTGCATTTCTTTTTTGTAACTGTAATAATTCCATAATAAAAAAGTGTAGTCCTATCACATTACAGTGTTTTTAATGCACGAAACACAGCACACTACATCCCCTCCAACACATACTCATTTACACACTTCCCACATAGGACGGTCCAATTTCTTACGCCTTTTATGAAAGGGATAAATATAGCTCCCTAGTATGCTCTTACACTTCACCAGAGAAAAATTTATGATTAATCCCATAGTGAGTTAGTGCTTTTATAGAGGAAGTCTGGTATAATTCTCAGATCCTGTTTTTGAGAACATCTGAGTGATGTCCAAACTTTTCACTGTGCTTTTTTATGTTTGGAATAGTAATGAGAGTGCTTGTGTGGTCTAAACATAAGCAAACCTTTTTATAATTGTATTTGACGGAAACATAATGGGATACACAGATATAAGTGAAAATTGTTGGTTTGGAAGTTTAGGCATTTTGTAATCATTAAAAACACAACTTGTGGTCTGCCAAGACAACTGTTACTGCTTCTGAAGTCCATGTACTGACCTTAAAACAAAATTAGAGATACAGATGTGGCCTACAGGAAAACAGGGACATAGTCGTTTTCAGACTAGGGTGACAAGGTTGACTGAAATGGCAAGGAAAGATCTGTCTGAGTGGGAAGTGAGTTAGACTGACAGGTAAGGCTAGTTGAACTGTCTGGGGCAAGTAGCTGTGACTGAAGACTTTGGTCTCGGCATTGGAGAACATACAAACCCATCATTCAGATGGACAGCTTTCAATCAATGTTTGCAAGTTACCCACAGAAGACATATTGTACCAGTGAAGCTTTAACATTCATGTTTTTAAGGTTCAAAATCCAACATCAACAGCAAAGACTTAAATTGATATGAAAGTATATTTAAGGTTTGATGGTAATGACTTAAATGGCGTCAAGAAAAAAACAAGACATCGTCAAAATATTGGGTTTCGTTAGTCTGTTAGAATAATTTGAGTATGTAGCACTGTGTTGTTTGAAACTGACATTAATAAAATATGATCAGTAGGCCTATTTGTACAAAAAGTCTATATTTGAGTTTTACCTTGTAGACTGGATATTACTAAATAACTGAAAAGTGATTTTGAGTGCATGGAAAGAAGGAATAGGTAATCACCTGCACTCCTTAAGTTAGGATCCATGTCAGGCATCTCTTTAACAGCCTCAGGACTCACGCTGTAGATGGACGCTCCTGCTTCATCTGTTATACTGAAAAAACAAAGACAGACTGAAGCAGGTTTCCAAGGAAATCTGAGAGGTAAACTCATGAAGACCCCAGATGATGGGGAGTGAACTTATGATGCTCCCACAGTTAGTCCAGGAGGCGACAGACCAAGGAGCCACTATAAAATACATTTCCATAGAAAGCATGTAGCTGACACTGCAGGGCCCAAAGCTTAGAGCACACAACAACGCACAGAGGCTACAAACTATAACACACCAGGTCCCCTTACAGCTCTGTTTTCATTGGACTCCAACAGCCATTTCAGTCTGTTAAGATCAGACCCATGGGTGACAAAGGTCGCTGGGTGTTTATTAAAAGTAAGTCACAGGGATTGGATCATACAGCAAATTTCAAAAGATAAATGGAAGGATAAGGAGTGTGGGTGTGGAGAAAAACAAGATATATCCCCTGAAGAGAAGGAAAGTACTGAGGTAAAGGGACATTGAAAGACTGTACGCATTAGAATGGTTCCCTTACTGCCTGCTGTTCTGGCGAAGGGTCACGACAGCCTTTTGCGTTTCATTGACATATTTTACACCTTTCGTGCATTTTTTATTATTATTATGAAAGAAGCTTTGAATGGAAGTCAGGAATATTAACTGATGGGATAGTTCACCCTAAAATGAAAATTCTGAAATACAACGAAAGTGACTGAGGCCATGTCTACACTAATATGTTTTCAGTTGAAAATGCATTGACTTTGCTATGTTTTACGACTCTTACCCACACTAAAATGGCGTTTTCCTCCATTGAAAATAGAAACTTGCAAAAACGCTCTCTAGTACCGCACACTTTGGAAAACATTGACTTTAGGAAGCAGAAAAAAAAATGAGTTTTCAACCGAAAATTGTGTGGAATGTGGATTGTGTGGAATTGTGTTCCATGGAAAAAACATGATGGTGAATAAATTATGATTTTCATCTTTACAACACTAAATGCAATAGTTATTCATTGAATGTATTAATGCATCTCTAATGGTCTAGACAACAGCTCTCTCAACACATTTTCAGCAGCATGTCTGTCTATTGTGACGCTTGCCATTAAAGGTGATATATTAATTGTATAGGGTTTGTCCCACTGGAGGGAGCTGGGGTGCCCTCCTAAAAGACTCAGTTGCATTAGAGCAGGATTGTAAATGAATCCCAATTAATGTTCAAAAATAAAAAGTTACCTCTACTTGAACCTGAACCTGCTAAGAACCCTTTATTTACATTATTTATTTTACATTATTAACACATAGACATTTATTGGTACCATTCTCATTTTAAATAGCAATCCTTGAAAATACAAATATTGACATATAAAGACATTTAGTTTGGTAAACTGTTTATTTATTTAGCTAATGAAATGGTTTTGGTAATCTAACAGGACAATGAAAATATAAAAAAAAATATGAGTAAATACTGCCATCTAGAGGATTTAATTCTAAACATGTGCTTGCTTCCATGTATTTCTGATAAACTCAAAATGTCTAAATGATCTATGTTGGAAAAAATAATGAATCCTTCACATTGGATGCTACATCAGCAATAATAATTTACATAGCCATATACATTTTCTTTTTAAAAACTCTGGCTCAATAGCCTTCGACTGACATGTTGGTGTATATGGTAAAAAAATAATATTTAACATATGTAACATCTGCTAATGTTTTCACCTTCTCTAGGACCTCTAGAAGCACAAATAATGCAGCTTCCTGTCACAAATCCTAATAATTCAAGCATACTTTCTTGTTTCTCCTCTCCCCTCAATGTTAGGATGTACACAAGAGAGAATAATAAAAACATATTCCTCTGCACAACACTACAGGCTGGAAATGTATTAGTATAAGCTAATAAAAGAGGCCAAATGAAAATGGTTAAGGGTTAATTATGTTTTCTTTATTTCCTGGTGTAATACTCTACCAGCTGGCCGCAAACAGAGTTCAAAAGAACCTTTCATTTCTGTCCAAGCATTATTTTCACTTTATTTAGAAAAGCAATAATTCAAAAGTAGCTGAAATAATTTACAGTACCAATGCATAATAGTGGCTAGGGGTAAAACTGGCCCACTTTTTAAATTGCCTCCGACTAAATACATCAGCAGGGATAATGTTCCTCCAAATGTTATGACCACAGTTACAGAATGACCCTACAAATTAGGGCAGTTCACCTCTGCAGCCTCCATTACATCCACCTCCTTTCTTTTGGTGCCTAAGGCTTCTTTTAACATTGCCAATTAGTGTCATCATACCCATGACAGGATGCAGAGGCTTTGTGACATGGACCTGCAGTATGACTGGTGTCCTCATTTTCTCAGACCCTTTCCCCTCCTCCCATAGCTGATGACAGTACTAACTATGTAATATGACTGAGGGGTCAAGGTGGAGCACGTTATTAATAAGATAACAGATTAAGATGCTAAATGCATGCCAATGTACACAAAATACAAATAAATAAAATTAACAGAAGCTTGTGTTTGTGGACAGACGTGTAATTTTACACATATGTTTAAGACTATGCTAAATGTGAAAAATCATACAAATAAAACTTAGACATGAAACTGCGGGATGACCAATGTCATCCAAATCTTTCTTACCAGCAATCACACACAGAGAGCTGGTCTGCTGATAAGAGGTGAAAGGACAGTGGCTGTACTTTCCTCTGACATCTTGTGGCACCGTGCCAGCCTGAGGGCAGCTACGCAGACTTCTTCCCATTTGAGCTGACACAACCAACAGGGGACAGGTCACTTACAAGTGCTCACAGACACACAACTGTGCACAAAGATTACTGATTTCTCTTTTAGTCTTTAAAACCTTTATCTTCACCAAACTAAAAGTATATTCATTGCTTCTGTAGAATGTTTCTGCATTCTTTCCACCACCATGCTACCACTGCTGCACAATGGACTTTTCATTAACAATAGCCGCTTTTCCACCATCGGCTGAACAGTTCTCATCACAAAACCATACTGTTCTGTGCCGATCCGGGCCAGCTGGCGCGGTTAAGGTTTCTTTTTCCACTGTGGTGCGTAACAGATCCGTCTTTTGGCGACGGCATGAAAGGTAAACATTGGAGCGAGTGCAACGCGATATGGAGGATGATCGCATATTCCAGTTTTTAGGAATGCTTTTTTCCCCCTGGTTTTACTCTGCTAACAAACAGCAAAGACTTGGACAATGTCACAAAAGGGAAAGTACACAGAAAAAGGCACGAGGTTTTCCATAATTTGCTGAGGGCTTGTGTTTACCACCGGACACAAACATGCAGAAAGGTAAAAGTTCCCAGACTAGCTAAAAAGGATACTTATTGACAAAATATTATATAAGTATTATATGAAAATAATGTATGAGAATATATTGATGTATTTTGAGTTTAAATGAGCTAGTAATCTACTTCACTGATGAAAAAGGAGTGTAGAAAAATAAATGTAGTCTACAATACTAGTTAAACCATCATAATAAAATAATAAAGATACACTAACTGAGTCGCCACGTACTAAAGCCATTCTACCAGCACGGTTGAGTAGAGTTAGCTAACCATGCCAAGAATTCCGGGCAGAGAAAGGTTTATAAACATGCCTTGCCGAACTGTGCTCCAATGGAAATTATACTGTAACCATTCCATACCGTACTCGGAACCATTCAGTCGAAGGTGGAAAAGGGGCTAATATTTTGCAGTTTAAGGTATTTTAAATGGGACCAGAGGTTATTTTACTAAGGTTATTTGAAATAAGAATGATGTTCATGAGAATAAACTTCTATCATGTCTGAAATAATTACAAGGTCTGCAAGGGTTGCAGAGAAAGCCCTGAAACATTCTGACATGGATATGCATCATAACTACCAACCACTTCACTTCATTAAGGGCACGGCTGAACTTGACAAAGGGCATGATGTACAGCAGGCAGCAGTAGGCTGTCTGCACTCGACCCGGCCCGAGTGGACAAAAAGACTTAAACAGAACGAGGTGCTGACACAAAGACAAAACATGCCTGCAAGTGTTGTAGATGACTTGATGACCCCTGAGGTCTCAAAGTCACTCAATTACTCACATCCACACATACTAACTTTAGGGACTATCATGTCTCTATGTGAGTCCCCGGGCAAAGTCATAGCCAAGCCCCACTAACAGTAAGTAACTGTGGTATTCTCTGTGTTTGTCATCATGCTCTAGGCAGGTCCATCTACACCTTCCAATGTCCCTGACCACTGGGTGAAATCAAGAGATGGATACATACTTTGATACTTGTTCCCCACCCCTAACAATCCCTTATACACATGAGCTAATTAAAATCGTTCATCAGATCCATTGTACACTGTAAAGATATCATCACTACAGTAACTTGATACACAAACCTGCAGACAGAAGATTTAGAGCTAGAGGGACGATGTCTGCTGTTCTTGACCATATTGGATAGGGGCTATAGAGGTAATCATATGAAGACATCTGTGGCATTTTTCTCTGAAAAAAACTTACTGTGATCAACAGCTGAGAAATAGGGCCTGCATCCCAATTGTGGAAACTATTAAAATAACTACAGAAACAAATACACTTATTCAGTATAGTACATACTGTTATTAATTGCATGAAGAAAAATCTTCTGTCAAGTCCTAAGAATAGTTTTTTTTTTTTTATTTATTTTTTTTTTAAATAATTTAACATGAGTTTTTGCTGTATAAACACAAAAACATATCCTAAGCTAGAAAAATGTCACTAAGCTTATGGATAATATAGATCCCAGATCTCAGATTCTTTGAATTATATGGTTTTAAAGTGATATCTTAAATTGCACCATAGCACTATCAAATCTAATGTGCCATTTGTAATAAATATAAAATATGCTGAAGTCTGACTTTTACTTTCATATTTGCTGGAATAAAAAGGGACATTCCCTTGAAGTAAAAAAAAATATAATAATCTTTGCCAATTACTCACAGGCAGCTGACCCAAGGGATTCTGACCAAGAGAGAGAAAAAAAACAAAAAAAACTCATCAGATTTCAGGCCAATGCCAAGTCTCAAAATGATGACATTTTTGCCTAGAAGAGGGCCAAAAAAACCAGGTGTCAAAGGTCATCAGTCACACGCTCTATGCTAGAGGGAACGAAGCGCATAGTCAGTGTGGAGGCGCAGTTAGCACCACATTCAAGCTGCCACCACCACACAAGTCTGAAAAGAGCAAAACCTCACAGTCACTCACATCAAACTGGTGGCAGATGTTCATCACCCCCTCGACTCCCCTTCCTCCCTTAAACACCAATATTTTCAACAAAAAAAAACTGCTGCAGAGAGCAGCTGTCCAGGTTAGTAGATAATTCCCTGTGAACCATATAAGGGCCAGTCAGGATGGTATTGGTTACACATTGGTATCCTTAATTTCAAATGCCTTAACCTAAAATATATTTATGGTAAGATCTAACCATCTCTACTTCCAACAAGTTTCATTCCAACGAGTTTCAATAAATTCAGATTTGATGGTTTACACTGCAGACTGCAATTCAAAGCGCTCAAGTGTAACCCATAAAAGTTATTCCCAGAACTTTTCGTATTTTAATTTAAGACCAGTTTCATTGCAAATACAGTTCATATATGCAGATGTGGAATTGAGGATTCCATGTTTTGATGTTACTTGCATTTTCTTTTTCAGTACTCCAAGGTCTATAAACCACGACCTAAAATGGCAAACCACAAGTAAATGAGGCATGAAATGTGCAGCATGTTAAAAACTTCACTGGTGTGGATTGCTTCCAGTTGTTCTGACATCACAAGTGGCAATTAGATAGATATTGACAAATGGGGAATTGGCATCTAGGTTTAAGGCAATGAAAACGTTCAAGCGGACCGCTTGCTTGATCTCATGGTTGGCTGACAAGAATCAATCAGCACAAGGAGGATAAGGAGTGACACTGTAGTGTCCGTGACCGTTCTTCTGGAAACTTAATGTTAAAGTTGCAATGTTGCTTGGCAACCTTACACAGTCTTTACTTAGGCAAATTAACTACATTTCTTTTTTTTTTTTTTTACTTTCTCCACTTTTCTCTCCAATTTAGAATGCTGAAGTCCCAATGCGCTCTAAGTCCTCGTTTTGGCGAAGTGACTCGCGTCAATCCGGGTGGCGGAGGACGAATCTCAGTTGCCTCCGCGTCTGAGACAGTCAATCCATGCATTTTATCACGTGGCTTGTTGAGCGCGTTACCACAGAGACCAAGCGCGTGTGGAGGCTCACGCTATTCTCCATGGCATCCACATCATCAAAATGATGTACTGATTAATCTAATTAATTGCAATTATTCACATATATTCATATTTACTGAGAAAGGCCCCTAAATAAAGACCATTTTGTGTTTAACAATTAGCATTATTATAAAATGTATTGTTAAATAACTATTTTAGCTATATGATGGTGTTGTAGGTCAAATACAGACACTACTTATCTAAATTATTGAAATCTAAGAACAAATCTAAAATTGCGCAGTTATCAATAAAAGGCCCATCATGGTCAAGCAAACACGGACATTAATAAATTTCCAAATATCAATGTAATATTAATATTAGGGTGGGAGGCAGTCAAGGTAGTTGCTCATGGAGTAACTGTTTCCGGTTGTCCTCTGTGATGCGGACATCTATCCCTCAATGAGCCATTAGCCGAGGGCCTGTGACTGGCAAATATTCCTCCTCATTCCTCACTGTCCTTATCACCCTACCCAGAATCCTCCTCTGAGCACAAACTTCCCTCATGCAAAATTTTAGTCATCCAAGAGCTTGCAGCAAGGAATGATCTCACCACACTAGGAGCAAGCTGGCATCTTAAAGCACCACAGTAAAGGACATGTATATGTACGCACATAATTAAGTGTAAAGGAAAATGCAAATAATATAAATCAGAACATGTATGTAAATCATTAGCAATAACAATAATCATTAACAAATTAAAAGACATTCAAGTGTCCTTGAGCTTGGGAAATTATAATAAATGGAATATTAAATGGAATGGATTAATGGAATCCTGTATATGATAATAATAATAATAATAATAATAATAATGGATTAAATTTTAAGGTGCAAGAATTTGATAAGATTCCATCCATACTGACATTGTATCTGTCAGGTGTTAAAGACTCTGTGTAGATTAGTCTTCCATTTGTAATTTGCAGTGAGGGGTAGCAACTCTGATACCAGCAATTGAAGAAAAAAAGAAAAACAAGAAAAAAATTATGAATGTCCCTGCACAGTGAGCCTAATGACCAGAGACTGGCCAGCTGGTGGCAGAGAGTCTGCCTGAGGGGAGAAGAGTGCTCACTGCTGCCATCTACAACCTTAAGAACTGATAGAGCTGTCCAATCAGTCTGTAGCCAGTATCAGGATCACTGTCCTGAGAGTCAGGAACACTACAGGCTTCCTCGTTAAGCAAGATACATGTCATCTTGTCCTTCAGGGGCACAGAGGCAAAGTCAGGGCCAAACAGTAGCAATGACCTGAGTCAGAGCAGCACTGTCCCTTGAATATATTCCACATCTCCAAAATGGGAGATCTAAAATACAGAATGAACAAATCAAACCCCCTAAAAATATGAGTGCAATGGCTTCAAAATCAAGATTTTATAAATGTTATAAACAACTAAGTCAATCTGTATTTTTCATTTAACAGAACACACACGTTAGTAAGATATAGTAGAATACAAGCTACAGTTTATGAATGGCTTTACCTGAAGAGTAGGTAGAGGCTCCAGTTATATCTTTACATTTAGATAATCATAAAATATGTTGTCAGTACTGAAATGTGTTTGTTGAACAGAAAGGTGAAAAGGATAATAATCTTTGAGAACAGAAATGTGGCATTGAGAGGCTATTTATAAACTCTGTCAAATTCATGTCTAAACTCAGAAGCACCACTGCTTTCTTCCAGCATGGCTTACACACAATGACAGCCAAGGTCATTTTTTTATTGGGTCATCTTAGATTCAGTTCATTTTAGAGGCCCTGTCATGATGATAGATGTAGAAATAACGAAGTGTACATGCACAGAAATGATACTGATAATACAGTCAGAACATACAGTCAGAGATGCTGCATTTCTAGGAATCTCTCCATAATCTGCCCACTTCATTGTGAAGCTAGTTAATGCCACTACTGCAACTAAGAAAATGGCTTATATATATATATATATATATATATATATATATATATATATATATATATATATATATATATTATTATTTTTTTTCAGCCAGATGTGTTGCACATACACACATGGTAATGTACTAATTAGAAATGGACATCTGAATATAGTTGAGCCAAACCAATCTGTCACAGGATAGATTATAGTCTTAGAGAGACTATATCAGTCACAACACAATTTTGTTCAAATTTGTAGTTACTGCGTTTTGCTTTAACACAAATAAATTCCAACATGTCTGAAAGGCACCCAGGATTGCCAAGGAAATACCAAGGAATTGGTACAAAGCATGGTGGAAATCTCATAGCTATTAGAGCAGACTCAATAAGGGTAGAAATGTAAAAGTTCAGGGAGAGGGCAACTTTTCATCACTAATGTGAACTGCTCAACATACAGTGCGGATGATGAGGCAAGCTAAGAGAGACTAATATTTAGACCATGGCACCATTTTGGAACACTCCTTTCACTTTTTTGGTGAAAAAGCTAGGTGATGAGGAAAATCGGCAAAATGGATTTAAATATGGCGAAATGTTCTTAACAGATGGTGATGAGGCAAGCTATTACAAAAGAGCCTAAAAATTAGACATACTCCATATCAGCACTTTTTTCCACTTTTTCTGTGCTGACTGAGAGGCAAAATCCCTTGAATGGATTTGAATATGGAATAATGTGTTACGTAAAGTTTGCTTGTGCATGTGCACTCTTTATCCAAATTATTTAATAAACGAGCATGGGGGATACGCAGAACTTTGTGAAATATTGGTGTTCAAACAGTCCACACCTGCTAATAATAATAATATTGTAATAATATTGTTATTATACAATAATACAATTATTTAATTTACATTTAATCAGTTTCATTTTAAAAAAAAATTAAGAGAATATCACTTATGCAAACACTTACTTTTTACTTGCTGTAACTTATTTCATTATACTACACTATTGCATACAAGTAAAACCCTTTGTGAATCGGAAGTCATCCGCTTTTTTTCTGCATTTCCTTAAAAGAAAATCCATGTGCCACTACAAATCATCAAAAAAATGCCATATTATAGAAAGAACCTAAAGAAGTCAAGAAGTCCGTGTTTATCCCAATCTTTCGCAAGTAGCAACCCCAATCAACTCAACAGGCATACAGTGTACATCCCTTCATTTAAATGAGGAGCACCAGGTCGCTGAGTGTGACTCATCCCGCAGGCTCATTACCGCACACAGTCTGCTGGCACTGCCTGTCATACAACAGGAGCAGTCAGGCGAAAGAGAGGAAAGGAGAAGGGCTAGCGGGGACGCTGCGACAGAAGGGAGGGAGTAAGGGATGATGGGCTTTATTTTTGAACAAGCTGAGGAGTGGTGAGACAGATAGCAGACGGTGCAAATGAAGACGATGGTTTAATTGACTGGTGCCGTACAAAGCGCAATGCAGAGATGAACTTTCAAGGGGAAATAATATGCTGAAGAAACACTCTGGTCCAAGTACATATGCCCTAACACACAAACACTAAATTAAAGACCAGAAAACGCACCTATAATTCAATTGATCAACCCATAACACCTTTAAATGTATTAAATTCTTTTACAAAAGTCAGTCAGGTCTACAGTATAAAGGTGCAAGTACAGTGCAAAACATTTCTCATCTACAGAATATTTTACTTAAAATTCATATTGCCTACCTCCTTAAACAATTAAGTACATTCAGTCATACTACATACACTTCATTTCATATTTGGAAATTTCATATAGCCTTTGTTTGTGACGACTCTGCTACGAAATCTCATAAAAGCAATATCTAGTATCTTCTTAAAAGCATGTAGGATGAAAAACAAATGATAAAAATGAATAAAGTACTGCAAAGTAACATATATTCCTGATTTATGGGTGGATGGTTATGAAGTAGATTCCACCCTGATACCCAAAACAGTTACTGGTTGGGTTTCACCCAAAGTTAAAAAATTCTCTCATCATTTACTCCCTCTCATGCAATTCCAGATGTGTATGACTTTCGTTCTTCTGCAGAACACAAACAAAGATTTTTAGAAGAATATCTCAGCTCTGTTAGTCTTCTCAATGCAAGTGAATGGTGACCAAAATGTTTAAGCTCCAAAAAGCACATAAAGGCAGCATAAAAGTAATTCATACGTCTCCAGTGGTAAAATCCATATCTTCAGAAGTGATCTGATCAGATTTGGGTGAGAACAGACCAAAATATAATTCCTTTTTTACCATGAATATTGATATCAGCAGTCTCTTTGGTGATCATGATTTCATGCTTGATTACACTTCCTTGCACCATCTAGCGCTCTGCGCACGCGTCAAGCACTAGGAAGCGTAATCAAGCTTGAAATCATGAATGTGCCTAGAGACTGCAATGGCAAGTTGTACAGAAAAAGGAGTTACATTTTGGTCTGTTCTCATCCAAAACCAAAAATTCTTTGTTTGTGTTCTGCAGAAGAAAGTAAGTCATACACACCTGGGATGGCATGAGGGAGTCAATGATGAGAGATTTTTCATTTTTGGGTGAACTATCCATTTAATAGTTGCCACATCTGGACAGCCACCACTTAGGAAGACTACAGTTTTAAAACCCTTTTCTGCTCATCTTTTGGATGGCTAGCATAAGGTCAGTCTGAGATCAAATACTGAGACCAAAATACTCTTGTGACTTGGAAGTCATTGAAAGACTAATTTTCGTACTCTAATTTACTCACCCTCATAATATATGGGGGGCCAGTGGTGGCTCAGCAGTTAAGGCTTTGGGTTACTGATCAGAAGGTTGGGGGTTCAAGCCCTAGCACCGCCAAGATGCCACTGTTGGGCCCTTGAGCAAGGCCCTTGACCCTATCTGCTCCAGGGGCGCTGTATCATGGCTGACCCTGCGCTCTGACCCCAGCTTAGCTGGGATATGTGGAAAAAAAAGAATTTCACTATATATGTGCAAATGTATAATGTGTGATAAATTATAATTATTAAATTAATTATTAATTATTATTATTAAATTATTAATTAGGTGTGTATGACTTTCTTTCTTCACCAGAACAGATCTGAAGAAAAATAGAAAAATATCTCAGCAGTGGATGGTGATCTGACTTTTGAAGCTCCAAAAAGAACTGATAGTCAGCATAAATGTCATCCATACAACTCCAGCAGTTAAATTAATATCTTCTAAAATGACATGATCGCTTTTGGTGTGAAAAAGATCGCTTCCAGTCAGCAGCGGTATGCGGCGTGTGATGTAAGAATTGAGCTACGTGCGACGCACACAGAAGAGCAGCACCATTTACAACTGAGTAGGAGGAATGCTGTACAGAAGCTTAATTGGTTTTGGTTTAGATCTGTATTTGTATCTGTTTCTGTACTCACAATTGTGCGCTTGTGCGCTTATTCTGGATGTTTCAACCGAGTGGAGAACGTGAGATTACGTCTGTATCATGGCAATGAAATACGTCACACGAGAGACTGCTTGGACTCCACCCTGTCGTGACTCGTGAAGCTTACCAGAAGTGATGATTTATAGTTAAAAAGTAGGGATGCACCGATAACACTTTTTCTCTTCCGATCTGATACCGGAAATCTCAGTATCGGCCGATACCAATCCCGATCCGATACCAATTTTGTTTTTTTGCATAATCAGTTTAGAATATCTTTACATTATTGTGTGGAAGTAATTGGGGGTACTCTTTAATATGTAAAGAAACACAAACCTCAAACTACACATTATTTCAATATAAATGTATAGCTTATTAAGAAACACTTTATTATTAACTAGTATACTGGATAATGTAGCAGCAAAATTAACAGTAATTCCAGTCTTCAAGTCTTCAGTAGAAAAGAAACCAGTGTTTTATTTTTCCCTTTTTTTTTTTTTTTTTCAAAAATGTTTCAACTTGTATCTGGACTTTAAAGGATTCAGATCTCTTTTTTGTTCAATTTAGTTGTAAGACATCAGTCCAATTTTCATTCACACAGTTATTTTTGGACCCATTCAACTTAAATACTGTTATAAATTGTAAACAAATACTTATGACAATAATAATAATAATAATAATAATAATAAATTGTTATTAATATTATTATTATTGACTTTTAATTTTAAATACGACAGTATTATATTTAAATCGTGCAATTTTTAAACCCTCATGCTTTTATTTTGACATTCTGAACTCTCCAGGAAGTCCTGTATGTGTCTGTTTGTAGACAAGTTGACAGTAGTTTAGTTTGCTTCTTATTCAAATTCTGGTTAAAAAAAAAAAAAAAAAAAAAGCACCTCCAGTGCCGTTCTAAATGCATATTATAAGTGAACCGAACTATTGAGCATCTACATCTGAGATGTTGTTCGTGAATAGCGCTCAAATATTCCGCACCACTGTGAAAGACAAAAATAGCCGCAAGTGTGTGTGTAAACAGAGCAGCACCATTCACTAACACGCTGATGCTGCGCATACTATATATTTACTTATTAATCACAGCCTTTTGTGATTCACAGAACTATCGCACGTCTTCAGTTGGCTTTGAATAAAATGCACGAGTCATGAACTGCTTTAATTGTGTTTTAATGGTTCTTTTATGTCATATTTGGAGCCTGACAGTAACGAACATGACTAACACACAGTATACCGATACCCGATCTGTCTAAAAGCTTCAGTATCAGAGCCGATACCGATCCAGGTATCAGATCGGTGCATCCCTATTAAAAAGTACTTAAATATTCATCTTTTTCGCACCAAAAGCGATCGTATCACTTAAGAAGACATTAATTTAACCGCTGGAGTCGTATGGATGACATTTATGTTGACTATCTGTGATTTTTACAGCTTCAAAAGTCAGATCACTATCCACTTGCATTTCAAGGACCTACATGGCTGAGATATTTTGAGAGAATTTTCATTTTTGGGTGAACTCTCTCTTTTCATTTGCATTACCTCAAAGAAATCTTAAAGAAACTTCAAGAAAACCAGGCCCTAATGAAATAATTTTAACTGAAACTCAGGCACTTAACAAACTGGGAATACTTGTTGGACAGAGATTTTGCAAATAAACTGCTAAAAGTTGTCCTGCAGAAAGTGATACATGTGATACATGGAGTAATCTAGTGAGCATCAGACTTGATATAATCTCAATCACCAAAACTTAAATGGCCATCAATGTCGCACAATAAGGATTGGAACAATACCACATCACACTCAGAGTCTGTAATGTGAAATGCTTTTATAATAATGCAACTGGTCCATGTTTGTTTTAGGAGACTGCATGTCAGGTTTGAGCATTTCTCCAAAGTTAAACTACTACATGCATTTGACCACTTTAGGGAAGATTTAAGTATGCAATTTGATCAGTATCATTTATTTCAACTATAACTTTGCTTATATACATACTTGGCTGCTACTTCTGGGACAGGAAACAAAGTTCAAATCTGCCAGTGCCAGACTGCAGATGTTGCACTGCCTATGTAGAGATCTCAGATCTTCCACTTTCAATTTAAAATGGAGGTTGAAATGGATCCACTTGTGGAGCGTCTTGGTTGTCAATTTTGACACATCATGCTTTGCTGAAAACTACTGAGGCAGACTGGCAACTCATCTGAGCTGTAATGAAAACCGCCATCAATGTACGCCATAAACGGCCACTTCTGAGCGGTTCTGGGCAGTTCTCCAGACAGAACCAAAAGTCAACAAACATGAGTCTAGCTAGATGGAGAGAGAGACAATCTCAGAACAAGCCTTTATTTGGGTTGGACGAGAACACATCGGACTGGTTTGGTTTGAAGGACGGTGAGAAATATTTGTTTTTAATTAGAGACAGTCAAACAAGGTCCAGATACCATTTAAATCCCACAAGAGTAACACATTCCAGACCGGCACAATTTCCTTTCCTCTTTTTTTGCATACGTAGTTTGACAGTTGCTATTTTCACTCTTAGTAGAGTTTATTGATTAAACACTTTTCAAGTTTCAAAGCTGTAATTGCACTAAGACTTTAAAAGAAGCCTGATGTGACCTCAAACAAATGCAGGTTTAATCTCTGCTGTGCTTTAAAAGCCTGAGATCACCTTTAATCGTCCACACAAGTGCTACTCTATGCAGACACTCTCTGACGTACAACATCAAAAGTACAACTGTTTATTGGTATATTTTAAAATAAGTGAGGAAACAAAAAACTTACCAGTAGGACACATCCAGTGGGTGGAAGAAGCGCTGTTTAATTAGGTCTGTAAAGAAGGCCTCGGTCTCTCTGCATGCTTTGCCATTTCCTATGACAATGGTCTGACAACTGGTGGTAAAAAGGATCAAGTTATTTATAGATCTTTTTGGAGCCTAGGCATTCTAATAGATACTCATGCAACCCAGTGTCATCATTCTGACTGTAATACCCATGTTTAAGCAGAAGGTGACGCAGTCTGTCGGCCTCTTTATATTTTGCAGAGCTATGCAGGTACACCACATCTGTGTGTAGTATCTGACCTGAGGAAAGAAGAAACAGATATGTTTAGAAAAATTCATGTGGAAATGGACTTAGAATTTATTTATTTTTTTATCAGTCACACTCTTTGAAAGTCTTAAAGGGAAACTAAAAATAAGAATTCTGTCATAATTTACTCACCCTCAAGTTGTACCAAACTTGTATGACTTTCTTTCTTCTTTGGAACACTTGTCGCTGTTTTACATGCAAATATAAAGAATGGGAACTAGAGACTTCAAGCTTCAACAAAAGCTGCATTCGAACTATAAAAGTATCATAAAATTAGTCCATGTGACTTATGATTATATTTCTATATACATATCTATATCTATATGCAATATAAGTCTATATACACAAAACCCATACAATAGCTTTGTGTGAAGAACAGAACAAAAATGTACATAAAGTTCCCCATTCTTTGTAATTGCATAAAAAAAAAAAACAATCAGTACATTCTTTTAAATTTATACCTTTGTGTTCCACAGAAGAAAGATAGTCATATGGGTAGGAATGACTTGAGAGTAAATGAGACAGAATTTAAATTATTGGGTAAAATAATCCTTGAATAAGGGTGCTGGGGACAGCCTTTTGTTTCCTCTCCAATAATTTTTCTGCACTCTGCACTCATCTTCTCCACCTTGTTCCTCACTCCTTTCAGACAATACTGCTGCCATTTTCTGTCAGCCTGAGAGAGGCAGTCTAATCGCAATGGACACCTCAAGAGCCCAGCAGGTCATGTGACTCCACACCCACAGACCTGTCACAGTCAAGCTGGGTCTGTGTGTGCGTGTGGTGCTGCTGCAGGGCAGAGGCCAAAACACGGCAATGCCACCTGACACACACACCCGCCAGGCCGATCAGTTGCCTGGACATGGGGCACACACAGGGCACAGCGTTCAGCTCCACCCACAGAGAGGGCACAATGGAGATATCTTCATTATATATATACACATACAGTTGAAGTCAGAAGTTTACATACACTTAGGTTGAAGTCATTAAAACTAATTTTTTTTTAACCACTCCACAGATTTAATATTAGCAAACTACAGTTTTGACAAGTCGTTTAGGACATCTACTTTGTGCATGACATGAGTAATTTTTCCAACAATTGTTTACACAATTCCAGTGGGTCAGAAGTTTACATACACTAAGTTAACTGTGCCTTTAAGCAACTTGCAAAATAAAATTTCTCAATTAGCCAGTTAGCTTCTGATAGGAGGTGTACTGAATTGGAGGTGTGCCTGTGGATGTATTTTAAGGCCTACCTTCAAACTCAGTGCCTCTTTGCTTGACATCATGGGAAAATCAAAAGAAATGAGCCAAGACCTCAGAAAAAAAATTGTGGACCTCCACAAGTCTGGTTCATCCTTGGGAAAATTTCCAAACGCCTGAAGGTACCACGTTCATCTGAACAAACAATAGTACGCAAGTATAAACATCATGGGACCACGCAGCCATCATACCACTCAGGAAGGAGACACATTCTGTCTCCTACAGATGAACATAGTTTGGTGCGAAAAGTTCAAATCAATCCCAGAACAACAGCAAAGGACCTTGTGAAGATGCTGGAGGAAACAGGTAGACAAGTATCTATATCCACAGTAAAATGAGTCCTATATCGAAATAACCTGAAAGGTTGCTCAGCAAGGAAGAAGCCACTGCTCCAAATCCACCATAAAAAAGCCAGACTACAGTTTGCAAGTGCACATGGGGACAAAGATTTTAATATTTGGAGAAATGTACTCTTGTCTGAAAAAACAAAAAATTGAACTGTTTGGGCATAATGACCACGTTATGTTTGGATGAAAAAGGGTGATGCTTGCAAGCCGAAGAACACCATCCCAACCGTGAAGCATGGGGGTGGCAGCATCAAGTTGTGGGGGTGTGCTTTGCTGCAGGAGGGACTGGTGCACTTCACAAAATAGTTGGCATCATGAGGAAGGAAAATTATGTGGATATACTGAAGCAACATCTCAAGACATCAGCCAGGAAGTTAAAGCTCAGTCACAAATAGGTCTTCCAAATGGACAATGACCCCAAGCATACCTCCAAAGTTGTGGCAAAATGGCTTAAGGACAACAAAGTCAAGGTATTGCAGTGGCCATCACAAAGCCCTGACCTCAATCCGATAGAAAATTTGTGGGCAGAAATGAAAAAAGTGTGTGCGAGCAAAGAGGCCTACAAACCTGACTCAGTTACACCAGTTCTGTCTGGAGGAATGGGCCAAAATTCCAGCAAATAATTGTGAAAAGCTTGTAGAAGGCTACCCAAAACAACTGACCCAAGTTAAACAATTTAAAGACAATGCTACCAAATACTAACAAAGTGTATGTAAACTTCTGACCCACTGGGAATGTGATAAAAGAAATAAAAGCTGAAATAAATCATTCTCTCTACTATTACACTGACATTTCACATTCTTAAAATAGTGATTCTAACTGACCTAAGACAGGGAATTTTTTTTACAATTAAATGTCAGGAATTGTGATAAACTGAGTTTAAATGTATTTGGCTAAGATGTATGTAAACTTCTGACTTCAACTGTGTGTGTGTGTGTGTGTGTGTGTGTGTGTGTGTGTATATATATATATATATAATGAAGATATCTCTATATTGGTGTGTGTGTGTATATATATATATATATATATATACACACACACCAATCAGCCACAACATTAAAACCACCTGCCTGGTCCCCCTCCTGCCACCAAAACAGCTCTGACCCATCGAGGCATGGACTCCACAAGACCTCTGAAGGTGTCCTGTGGTATCTGGCACCAAGAAGATAGCAGCAGATCCTTTAAGTCCTGTAAGTTGCAAGGTGGTGGGGCCTCCATGGATCGGACTTGTTGCACATCCCATAGATGCTCAATCGGTTTGAGATCTGGGGAATTTGGAGGCGAAGTCTACACCTTGAACTCAAACCATTCCTGAACAATTTTTGCAGTGTGGCAGGGCGCATTATACTGCTGAAAGAGGCCACAGCCATCAGATAATACCATTGCCATGAAGGGGTGTACGTGGCCTGCAACAATCTTTAGGTAGGTGGTACGTGTCAAAGTACCATCCACATGAATGCCAGGACCCAAGGTTTCCCAGCAGAATATTGCCCAGAGCATCACACTGCCTCTGCCAGCCTGCCTTCTTCCCATAGTGCATCCTGCTGCCATCTCTTCCCCAGGTAAACGACGCACACACACCCGGCCGTCCACATGATCTAAAAGAAAACGTGATTCATCAGACCAGGCCACCTTCTTCCATTGCTCCATGGTGCAGTTCTGACACTCGTGTGCCCATTTTAGGAGCTTTCGGAGGTGGACAGGGGTCAGCATGGGCACTCAGACCGGTCTGCGGCTATGCAGCCCCACACGCAGCAAGCTGCGATGCACTGTGTGTTCTGACACCTTTCTATCATGGCCAGCATTAAGTTTTTCAGCAATTTGTGCTATAGTAGCTCTTCTGTGGGATCGGACCAGACGGGCTAGCCTTCGCTCCACATGCGCATCAGTGAGCCTTGGGCGCCCATGACCCTGTCACCGGTTCTCGGTTGTCCTTCCTTGGACCACTTTTGGTAGGTACTAACCACTGCATACTGGTAACACCCCACAAGACCTGTAGTTTTGGAGAAGTTCTGACCCAATCATCTAGCCATCACAATTTGGCCCTTGTCAAAATCGCTCAGATTCTTACGCTTGCTCATTTTTCCTGCTTCCAACAAATGAAATTCAAGAACTGACTGTTCAGTTGCTGCCTAATATATCCCACCCCTTGATAGATGCCATTGTAATGAGATAATAAATGTTATTCACTTCACCTGTCAGTGGTTTTAATGCTGTGGCTGATCAGTGTATGTATACAGACACACACACAAATTTGTTAAAAGTAAAAAAGAATAATACCAAATTATAGGAGCCTAAATCATAAAAATAATAAGAATCTCCAGCACCTTTATTTATTAATCCAAACTTTTAAAACTGAGTGAAATACCTGCATGACAGCTTTCATAGTACACAAATCATACAGCATAACATATTTTTTCTAAATAAGTCTGGCACTCTTACTGGTTGGGGAAAGGATGGCCAGTTTGCAGCCATGGTGAAATCCCGGGTCCACTCCCATGATGACCCTCCCACGCACAGGACACATCAGAAGCCGCTGACGAAGATTACGAACAAACATGGCTACAGACTCTTTTTCTGCACTAGCAGTTAACTTAGTCCTGAGACAGGAAGCAAAAAAGGAGAAAAGCAGAAGCAAATGTTAAATAAAACATGTATTTGTGTGCTGAGTATTTAGCAGAATGTTAGAGAAAGAGGATAAGGAGGTAAAAAGGAAGCATTCCTATCAGGTGAGAACAAACCTGTAGCCTCGGCTGAGAAAGGGTAGAATGAACCTCTTATAAGAATCCTCAGCGGCATTCTTCAAAATCGTCATCAGTTCTGGCCGTGCAAATCCTTGTGGCCTCCACCTGCAAAACACATGGCAAACATGGGAGTATTTCAGTTTACACACTCATACATCACCCAAAAAAAGTCTCTAATTAATCATAATCTGACATTGGAATTGTGTAATAACTAAAAGGAAATAATCACTTCTAGGTTTCAATGTTTATGTAATTAGGTATAAAATTCTTATATTTGGAAAACATTATCAGGTGGTTGGGGGGGGTTCAAAGCAAAGTTGAAACTTTCTTTTTTATGAAAAAAAAATATTTTGCCACATAGTGTTACATGTAAAATGTACCTTGCATTTAAGCAAACAAATACTTTAATACCTTGCTTGACATTATACTTATCTTGGAAATACAATCTTTGGATTGCAAAAGAAGGAAAAAAACATTTTCAAATAGGTTAATTATGGATAAAATTTAAGTACATCAGTTTCACTTTCTCAAGCTTTACAAGAGAAAAATGTTGGGGTATGGTTAAAAAATACAGTAATATAATAAAAACGAATTATATATTCATAGAACTTTAAATTTATATTTAGTACATTTCATTGTATCTTTTAAAGCAGGAGATAACAGGGTTGATATTTCTGCATAAATAAATTAAAACCAAAATTTCAAAACATTTATGGCACATAGACTCACTAAGCACTTTATTAGGTACACCTGTACATCTACTAATTTATGTGATTATCTAATCAGCCAATCGTGTGGCAGCAGTGCAATGCAGAAAATCATGCAGAAAAGGGTCAGGAGCTTCAGTTAATGTTCACATCAACCATCAGAAAAGGGGAAAAATGTGACCTCAGTGGTTTTGACTGTAGCATGATTGTTGCTGCCAGACGGGCTGGTTTGAGTATTTCTGTAACTGCTGATCTCCTGGGATTTACACGCACAACAGTCTCTAGAGTATATAGATAATGGTGCCAGAAACAAAAAACATCCAGTGAGAGGCAGTTCTGCAGATGGAAATGCCTTGTTGGTGAGAGAGGTCAATGGAGAATGGCCAGACTGGTTCGAACTGACAGAAAGGCTACGGTAACTCAGATAACCCCTCTGTACAACTGTAGTAGTTTAGTAATTTAGTAGTAATTGTAATAGTGAGCAGAATAGCATCTCAGAATCCACAACATGTCAAACCTTGAGGCAGATGGGCTACAACAGCAGAAGACCACGTCGGAGACTTTATTAGGACCATAGTGTTCCAAATAAAGTGTTCAATGAGTGTATTTTTAACATTTAATATGAATTGTAACAAGCAGCAAGCATTAACATTGTTTAGAGACTTTGCCCTTTTAATGAGATTCTGTTCTTCATTAACAATCTTAATTTATTTTGAAATGAGCTCTGGGGCAATATTAAAACCTGTCGCTAACATCTTTCACACCTGGCAGTGTAAAAGTCAGCTGCCAAGCCACTGCCCATCAGACAGGCAACAGCACTGGGGAAGCAGCAGAAGATGAGGAGGGGTGCATGTGTGAGTGTTGTGGGTGTGTTTGGGGGGTGGCGTGCTGACCTGACGTTGATGCACCACCTACAGAAGTCATTCTTCACCCAGTCGGGGATGTTGACCTTCACTGTCAGAATCTTCAGATTCTCCCCACGGTTAATGGCTAACGTCTGAAACGAGAGAGTAACCTGTTGAGACAGCAGACACAAGGCGAGGCCCGATAGTGCACCGTCGGTACCACCACCTCCCGTTCTCTCCTAAAACAAGTCAGTGTGCACTAAGACACACTTGTGTCTCACTGAAAAACTCTGTGCCTCTCACACTTGTCCCATACTGGCCCTCTAAGGGAAAGTGACATGCTGAAATAGTTTTAAGTATCTGACCTTTTCTGAAGAAAACCTTTTGAAAATAAACAAGAGGGAAAAGATGACCCATCAATCTGGACTTGAAGCGGAAGAACCAAGCTGACAAATGCCACCAACCCCCTAAAAAAACACATGCACCCCTACCACTGCGAAGGCAGCCACCCCGTCTACACTGCTCAACAGCTAATGGCCTGATCAAGATGTGAATTAATGCAGCCAGAAATATGATGAAAATTATATTTCCATCTTTTGGCATTTCACCCCCTTAAGGCAGATGTTTACTTGGGTTTTATCATGCGATGTTCATTGCATTTGAAGTTTTGCATGAGATGAGGGAAATGTCAAACAAATATCAAACTTTTTTTTTTTTTATCCTGTCTCATTTCCAGCTTATTACAGTCATAAAGAATTTATACAATAATAGTCACCATAATGCATACATTAAACCAATCGTTTTCAATCATGCTATAAGAAAAATTACGAAGGCAAGACTTTGTATCCAAGTCTGCCAAGAAACTTCACTGCAGTGCAATAATACTACATTGAGAGAAAACAAACATTTCTTTAAAATATATACAGTATGTGAGAATGGCTTTTTAACTAAAACAGCTGCTAAAAATAGGCTACACATTTATCTAAGAGAAACTTCCTCCTGTGAGTCATGTCATCACTCAGCCAGTATTAAAATTATTTTTAGATTAGATTTACCTTTTGTTACCAAAAACCTTAGAGTGATCACCCAAAAATTCCTATTCAGAAATTTGAACATTTGAAAAGGCAATTTTTCACAGATTCAGGTTAAGTGTCATATTTCAGACACATTCAGCTTCAACACTTTTCCATGCCAGTGCAGGACATGACATTTTAAAACAGAGGAGGGGTGAAAACTTTAGTCTAAATATTCAACATATCATGTTCCTCAATAACAATGAAATCATAATTGGAAAAATATGAGGAATGTAAGCGAGAGAAATGAATATTATTCTAAAGACTGAGCTATTCCGATTCAATATTTTTTCACCAAATAAAGGCAATGCCATTGTCATGGAACAGAGCGATAGAGGATGGTCTCTACAAAAACAGAGAGAATGGATGAACTTTTCACTTCCTATCTTTGCATGCACAGAAAAACAAACATACACAACATGGGGCTTACAATACACCACTGATCATTCTCCATACCAAATAAATATAATCATATGCTTTACCAAGCATTTTTCACTAAGTTTTATAAAAACGTTTGATGGTTTAGCACTGAAAATATTGTAGCAGATCTATCATAAGCTCAAACTAACAAAGAACAGAAAGTAAAACCGCATTTCATTCATTCTACTAATTGCAGAATAACTGAAATGTATAGATTTTTCACGATTTTTTTAGTGTGTGATCTGGTGGAAAAAGAATTCACATTTCGTATTTGCATGTACATATGTATTTGTACACATTTCGAACAAAATTCATATTTGTCCATATATGTAAAAACAAAAAAAAAAATACAGCAATGTTTGCTGCCTTTTTAACTAAAAAATAACTAAGCAAGTATTGTTAGCAATGTGATATAACAAAGAAAAACCTGTAAGGGTAAAAAAATATATATATATATATATATTATTAAATAAAATCTATTATACATCTCATTAAAGAATATATTCTTTTTTTATTTTTTAAGAAAAATATTTTTCACACAATTACATGACACATCACATAAACCGAGCCTCAGTTCAGACAGAGCAGGACTAAGAATCCTCTCACCACCTGTATGCTACAATTAGCCTCTTAAACCTCTCTTTATATATACATTTACAGAAGTAAGCTAACCTATATTTCAGAGGGCTGCTCCTCTTCTCAGTTAAAATAATATATATTTTAAAATTCTTGTGAGAAATAGTGGGCACAGAAGCGAAGGATGATTGAAAAATGCTGATGCACTTTTGAAGTACAAACTAATCTCAACCATTACTATGTCTTTCCTCTAAGAAATAATTTTAAAATGAATAATAATGTTCAATTAAGCAAAAAATATATATATAAAAAATACAGTCCATATGAATGGAAAAAAGTCTATTTAAACATATATTTACAATTCATAAAACTGCTCCATTTCTCGCTAGCCTCCAATTTACCTTATATACAAAATAAATAATTAAAAACAAATATTATTTGCTCTAATCAGATTATTAAATTATTGCTGAACAAACAGCTGAACTATCATTAATGTCAGAATTAATTGCCAGTAGGCACAAGGTCTCCATGCCTAAAACATGTCTACGTCAAGAGGCAGACAATTATTTTTTATTTATCAACACACAATAAAATGTAAACCCCACTGATTTCAAGTAATCTTGATTCTGCATGATTTTTTTCCAGTCTTTCCATGTATGACTTACTTTAGCAACCACAAGTTAATAAAACTTTTTTAAAAATACACACTTTCTGCATAATAATAAATCATCAATGTACCAACCTGTTCACCCTTATGATACAAACACGTGAACCCCACGCATACACATATGCACGCGCGCACATCTGTCCTTAATAAACTCTCACAAATGATGTGTTAAATTAAACAAGCAAGTACGTGTGTATACACATGCCTCCTGTCAAAATACATTCTACACTCTTCCTCAGTAAAGCCATGAAAAGGTTCATTTTAGCCGGAGTGTGACAGCTCACAGGTCACGGCAAACTCAAATTAACACTCACTGACAATCCACGTCAGCAGATTAACAACGGGTAAACTGTATGCTTCATAGGCGATCTCTCCACCACTCATTCATTCACTCATTCTGCCTCTCGTTCTGTATTTGTCTCTCTCCCTCATTCCCCTATCCCCCCACTTCTCATAGAGCCCATGAGCGGCTGTCATCATCAAGCAGTGTCTGTCAATCCTAGCCTTTAATCCAGAGACACGTGGATGGGGACGTGTCACATATGTTAAGAGGGGGAGATTGGGAATGACTGGAGGACAGGGGAAGGGGTGAGAGAAACAAATAGAGGGAGAAAAGGATGACAGAGTCACTGTGACATGTGGCCCACAACCAACTCTGAGTAACCGGGTACCGTGGAGTGAGAGAGGGGGAAGGGGACACCATTGACACGAAGACGTACAGTTAAACACCACTGACAGAAGAGCTTTGAAGAGTGGCATGAGGACTTGTGTATATGGTAGAATGCTGTTGTTGTGTGTGTGGACTGGTGAATTACAGTGCATTCAGAAAGTATTCAGATCCCTTCAATTTTTTCACATTTTGTCATGATGCAGCCTTATGCTAAAATGCTTTAACTTATAAGGCTGAAACGATTAGTCGACATTATAGATAAAAAAAATTGTCAACAAAAATTTCCATTGTCGAATAGTCGTTTGATCTCATTTAACGTAACACAAGATCATATAAAACTCTAACAATGACACGCGAGAGGAGCACCGTAGCTCATGCCTGATTGAGGAGAGGAAGAAAACGCAGCTCACGGTCCAGATGCACTCCAAACTTTCCAAACAGCATAAGGTGATGTAGATCACAAAGTATGAGGGAATTATAATGCAAAAATACAAAATAAGTAAATACACAAGCAGTGTCATCGTGAAATAAAGCAAAGCCGGATCTGCCATTCCGCTTGAGCAAAACTTGCCTGTCATTGTGTCTAAAAATGAAACAGCCCAGCGTTATATGTTTAATGCATCCTTTATTAAAGTTAAAATAATAAGGGGGCCTGGGTAGCTCAGCGAGTAAAGATGATGACTACCACCCCTTGAGTCGCGAGTTCGAATCCAGGGAGTGCTGAGTGACTCCAGCCAGGTCTCCTAAGCAACCAAATTGGCCCAGTTGCTAGGGAGGGTAGAGTCACATGGGGTAACCTCCTCATGGTCGATATAATGTGGTTCGCTCTCGGTGGGGGCACGTGGAGAGTTGTACGTGGACCACACGCGCTATGTCTCTGCGGTAACGTGCTCAACAAGCCACGTGATAAGATGCGCGGGTTGACGGTCTCAGACGCGGAGGCAGAGATTAGTCATCCGCCACCTGGATTGAGGCGAGTCACTACGCCACCACAAGGATTTAGAGCGCATTGGGAATTGGGCATTCCAAATTGGAGAGAAAAATAAAAAAGTTCAAATAGGGAAGAGGGTTGTGTAAATAAGCACAAACTCTGAAATTGGCATTTCTCTGTGCTGTCAGAGCCACTTATATGAGTCGGGTGAAAAACAGAGCAACAGAGTTTCAAACTTCTACTGGCTGATAAACCTTCTCACACGGAGACACTCATACTTCGCGCGTGTGCTGCAGCTAGATTTTAACATCTTACTTGTCTGTACTAAAACAATATCATGGTATACGTCAAACGCATTCGTATTCGCTCGCGGTCAGAAGAGTATACTCACAAAGGCAACGCAGTCAACCAGGCGCGAGCTGATCCGGAAATCGCAAAAATGAAGTATAACTGGGCCTTAACACCTTAGAAACTCCTGAATTAGTTAGAAACCAGATCTAGCAGTAAACACACATGGTCCTACACATTGAACCCTAGTGCTCACGTGGGCAATGTGAGTTTGAATCTGGCTCCTTATTCTGTGATTCCCCCTTTTCTCCTCATTATTTTCTGTCCTCTCTCCAATATCCACATGAGACTGAATCTTCAAGTAGGGTAACTTTTTCCTAGGATGATTTTAAAGAATAAATACTTAAAAATACAAAAAAAAAAAAAGATATATATATTTATAATAATTTTAGTTTTGAATATAATAACCTTTTAAAGAAAATAGCTTAATTTATGAAAATTTTACTCACATGTACACTTTACTCATTGCTGTCACCAATGCAACTGTTATTAACATCATGGCAAGCATTTAAGAGAACAACTGAGTTTTTTTTTGGGTTCTCATGTAAATGAGAAGTGATCATATTTCAGACAGAAGTGATCTGCCGATACAGAGGAGTGACAGTATGAATACAAGAAAACAAATTCATTTTGAGGTTTTTACATTTGATCTGAGAGTAGCTTTATTAGGTGTCATTACCAATTTGGTCAGTATTCAAGAATTTTAAGTTAACTGAGTTCTAGAAAACTTGTTGTGTCAGCAAGTCCAAGGCTTATCCACTTTTTTCCCAAAAAGTGAAAATTGTCATTACCATCACATTCAATATCATAAATCCACTCCTGGATCTTTAGTCCAGGACATGTGATTTTAAGTAGTCAAAAGCGCCCCTACTTGAAGAATGACCCATGAAAAAAGTGGCACTAAGGCCAAAATGACCAAATAGAAAGAAAATCAAGACAAAGTTTGATGAAAATGTTCCGTAAATCATAATAACTGCCATAAATTACAACATACTTAAATGTTGTCATCATATCTGATATTCTCAAATTATTTCCAAAAGAATCATGCAGAACATAGCAGTTTAAACATCTCATAGTGGAAAGATATAATTGCTGAAAAAAGCATTAGTAATGCTGCATTATTTTGCAACCACTGTATAAAAGAAGATAAAAAAAAATGGCTAGTGACCTGCAAGAGTCCTGACTGCAGAATGAAGCCAAGACCCAAGATAAGCAGGTGACCATACCTGATGGTGCTGAATACGCTGGATGTCGCAGGTGAAGTCAGTGTACAGGCTGAACTTGGCAATGTCCTTTGGTTTACTCTTCTGATTGCCTTGCTCCTGTTGCTGTTCTTTAAGGGCTGTTTTAGACACTGACGAGTGAATGGTCACCGCAGCCCTGTCACACCTTAGAGAACATACACATGTAGAGTCAAACACACACACACACACACACACATTGTGACTGACAGGTTAGATGTACAGGGTGATGCATGTATATAATGACAAGAGAGCCAGATAAAAAGATGATAATTAAGAGGGATTGAAGTGTAGTGAAAAATTGAGAAGTTGCTAAAATAATCAGTGGCTCACTGTGCTTGGACATAGGTGAGAGTCTCTTTGTCCTTAGCAATCATATCTGCCAGGATCTCCTGCACACCTGTGGCCACCTCTTCCAGGGTCGACAACCCTTTAAAAATAAAGGGAGCAAAACAAAACAGCTGTAATGCCACATAATGTTAAGTAATCACAGCCTTGCCTTGACTTATTAGAATAGCACTGCCTCCCATGAAAAGTTTTGTAATTTGAATTTATAGATTGCCTTGTTTATGATTTAATGCCATACCAGCTTCCATGACTTTTCCATGGTGAAAACCAGGTTAAACTGCAATTAAATGTATAGTGGTGAAAAGCCTATATAAGGTTTTATAAAAATAGATGGATTGAGAGATTAGAACATTTTGATTTAAAATAAATTAGAAAGTCTTGATTTAAAATAATTAGAAGGAGATAAGTATTTTGTCAATCTGCTGACATACAAGAGTGACATGTGGTGTTAACTGCCTATATGTATCAGCGCACAACATTACAAAAAATACTGAAGTACTTTGCTGCCCTCTATTGACCACATGTCTTTCATCGCTCTATTTTTATAAGACATAATGGCAATGGCAAAAATAATGATGTTGGGACCATTAATCACAGTTTCAAAAACTATTATTAAATGTTCAGTTAATGTACATTCTAAGCATATGACACTTTGATTTGAACACTGAGTTGTGGCACCTTGTGTTTGAGTACCAGCATTTATATTTTAACAGGTTGGTTGCTGCAGGTACAATTAAATTAACCTATTATCAATGCATGCAGTGATTTGTGTAATACCCTTTGTGTTGGGCTGGATTCTGGACTGCAGGTCCAGTGTCTGTGGTGCCTGAAGCAGAGCCTGTACAACAGGTTCCAGTCCTAGCTCCTTAGCTCGCCGGGCCTTGGATAACTTACTGCCCTTTTTATAAGGTGCATACTGAAGACAACACAGTAGTGCAAGCCATTATTAGATCACCTAGTCAGAAACTCACCAAATAGTCAGTTTTACAGTAATAAGCAAGCGCAGAAGCTTGTTCTGTTCTCACCACATGGTCTATTTCATCAGCTGATGTGCAGTTCTTCAGAGCCATTTCCAGCTCTAAAGTAAGTACTCCCTCCTTCTTTAGTGTTTGAGCAACAGACCTGCTCTTCTTTGCCACTGACCTAAGACACGCATATTATTCACTCTGTTAATTTCTTTATTTCAGTGTGGATTTGGTTTTCTTTTCATTTTGCTCTCATTAGGAAAAAAATGCAACACTAGTGTCAATTTAACTGTCAACTGAAGTAGAGAAAATGTTGCATTTAGCTGAATTAACGAGATCTAATTACAGGAACAATTAACTCCTATTATGGGGGTCTTTCAAATCTCTGCTGCCATCTACAGGTCACACTTGGTTTCAGTAATTACAAAGTGAACGTTTTGTCCTGTCTTACCGTAGCTCTTCCAGAGTGAGCTGCACGTCTCGAACAGCATCTGCATCCATATGGTTGATCATCTCCTTTCTATAGCGCACCATGAAGGGAATAGTGTTCTCCTCCTGCAAGAGCTGTGCAATGTTCTCACATACCCACTGCTCCACACCTGTCTTCTCAGCAAGAACCTAAACATGGGATAATACATATCTACTATCACTCCACATAACTGTTACAAATTTCAAAGAAAGTGGCACAAGATATTGCAAAGCAACTGCTCTAACTTGAGAATTTTTCTTTACCTTTAGAATATTCATATGGAAGTTTTAACTTATTTTTAAGGGGTCTTTGCTATAATTTGTTATATTGTTCTCATGAAAAATGTTCATAAAGTATGTGGTTCAAGAAATATTGTTAAGGAGCATTCTCAAGTAATAAACTACCTGAATGGGATTCCAATTCATCTGCAATTCCTCCATACAGGGATTTCCTGATTTTAATTTTATCGGTCTTCCCTGAGGGGCATTTGTGGTCCTCTGCTTCTTCTGAGCAGGTTCCTCGAAAGTGAAGCTGTCCTCTGGCTCCTCTTTTTTTACTTTGGAGAGATGTTGGCTGGATGATGGCCCTTCATCTGGCATATCTCCTAAGATAGCTGCGTTATTACTGAACTCTCTGCTCAGGTTGATGGATAACCTCTAAAACAAGCAACAAGTTGGAATGCAGTAAGTGGTTTGAGTACACAGTCTTAGTGTTGGTAAAAATACCAACCAATAATTTCTTTGAATTTCTGACCTGCAGTTAAAGGGGTCATGACATCAGGAATACAATTTTCCTTGATCTTTTGACAAGAGGTCATTGTACTATAAAAACATACTGTAAGTTTCAGAACATAAAACTTCCTCTGCACTCTAAAAAGAGCATGTTTTTTGTTTTTGTTTTTTCTCCCAATTTGGAATGCCCAATGGTGCCTCGTGGTGGCGTAGTGACTCGCCTCAATCTGGGTGGCGGAGGACGAATCTCAGCTGCCTCCGCGTCTGAGACCGTCAATCCGTGCATCTTATCATGTGGCTTGTTGAGCGAGTTACCGCGGAGATATAGCACGTGTGGAGGCTTCACGCCATCCACCGCGGCGTCCACGCTCAACTCACCACGCGCCCCACCGAGAGCGAACCACATTATAACGATCACGAGGAGGTTACCCCGTGTGACTCTACCTTCCCTCGCAACCGGCTGGAGTCACTCAGCATGCCCTGAGATTTGAACTAGCGAACTCCAGGGGTGGTAGCCAGTGTCTTTACCACTGAGCTACCCAGGCCCCAAAGAGAGCATTTGTTAAAACCAAGCTGCCAAAACGACTCATCCTCTACTTCCTCCACTGTGGTAGACATGTGTATGCCGCCACAACAACACATCAAAACCTACTTTGCATTATGACCTACATAGCCCCGCCCAGTAGCGTGAGCAGTGAGATGGCAAGATGTGTGTTAGACTTCATGCAGCGCTGCGCAAACCGTTCGGCACCGAACATGAAGCAGTGCATGTCAGACAGAAATGTTGTCTGACTTGAGACAGCACCACCACCGCGTCACCGTGACGTAAGTACAGCAAGAGCGATTCAAGAGCAGCCGCCTCCAGAGGAGCTGGATGACTAGCTCTGATGACGACACATTTTATTCACGACTGGCCATGCTTACAATGTGACAACAATGACGTGAGTTTCATGGGCTGCATTCGCAATTGAATACTTCACATACTACTCTTACTACTACTGCTATGTCAGTCTATAGCAGAAATAAGAGTAGTATGGTAGTATGCCATTACCATGGTGTTTATTCTGACACCTCAACTTCGGCAAAAACTCTCACAAATCCATGTTTTTATAACAGTACATGTTTATATAATTTTATATAAAATTAACATTATAAATGATTAAAAATACTGACTGCTTTATTAGAATTAAAATAATATAGGTTTTTATTGGACTTTCTCCTCTGTACACCAGCAGGAACTGTATTTAGCAGCACATAACCTTTTCAAATTAATAATGTTTCTGGTTGTTATATGTAAAATTCAAGCATCGGAATTCCAATTCATCTGCAATAAAGAAAGCAAACATTGCACGATCTGCTGTGACTGACAGGAAGCGCAAAGTGCTGCTAAAGCTCAGTAGGTCCTTAAAATTAATGGAGATTTCTCTTTTGAAGCTCCCAAAATCACAGACAGTCAGCATAAATGTCATTGATACGACTCCAGTGGTTAAATTAATGTCTTCTAAAGCGGCATGATCGCTTTTGGTGTGAAACAATATCAATATTTAAGTATTTTTTAACTATAATCCAACGTGAGGGTAAGCTTCATGAGAGGGTGGAGTCCAAACGGTCTCTCGAGTGATGTATTCGCATTGCAATGATACAGACGTAATCTCACGTTCTCCACTCGGTTGAGACATCCAGGATGAGCACACAAACGCACCACTGTGAGTAAAGAAACAAATATAAACCAAAACCAACCAAGCTTCTGTACAGCGTTCCTCCTCCTCACTTGTAAACAGCGCTTGCTCTTCTGGCTGTGACGCACTTGCGTCAGTTCTCGCGTGTTTTAAAATGCCAATGCAGTTACATCACACGTGCGTTCTGCTGCCAACCGGAAGCATGATTTAAAGTTTTAAAAAAAGTACTCAAACATTTAGCTTTTTCGCACCAAAAGCGATCATGACGCTTTAGAAGACATTCATTTAACAGCTGGTGTCGTTTGGATGACGTTTATGCTGACTGTCTGTGATTTTTAGAGCTTCAAAAAAGAAATCTCCATTCACTTGCATTTTAAGTACCTAATGAGCTGAGATATTTATTTATTTATTTTTTATGTGTTCTGGTGGAGGGAGAAAGAAAGTCAAACACACCTGGGATATCATGAGGGAGAGTAAATAATAAAATAATTTTTGAGTAAACTATCCCTTTAAGACATTTTATTAACCCATTGAGTCGACTGAACTTCTATACCTCACAGCTTTGTTTTCATTTATAGAATATTTGGTCAACTTGCTGCTGACTTCAATTAAAAACCAAATACCATATAGATGCTGAGTAAGTCTGATGAATTGTAGTTAGCCTTGTCCACACTAAAAAAACATAGCACAAGCATTACTGATGACTTACCTCCTCTTTAACCGTCACATGCTGCTGTGAGTCAGGGTTCGTAATACTTGCAACCTCATTTTGTTGCTCTGTATTAGGCTTCTTCTTCCCTTTAGGAACCCGCACAGCTCTTGGCTTCCTCTCAGCTTTAGGTTTTGGCTCTTTAGGTTTGGCCACCCTCTTGGTGACTTGTTTCTTTTCAGCCATTGCATCTTTTCCCTTTTGGCGTCTTCCTTTCGTTTTGCCTTGATTCAAATTTGGTAACCATTCCTCTGGCTCTGCACTGTCATCTTTTTGATTGCCTGTCCTGTAATAAAGTCCCACTTTAATTTCATCCAGCATACAGGTAGAATAACAGTAGAAGAAGGCCCTTTATTTACAAATCACTTAATAAAATAGTTTTGTGTAAGAGAAAGAAAAAGGGAAAAATTCTGTTTTTGTGTGTTAGTATAGCAACATCCACGACCACCAATCCTTTATTCTGCAAGAAAACTTGGATACAATTAGAGATGTATGTGTTCTTGATCAATTATAGCTGAACAGATACGGCCCACATCCAAACAGTATGGAGTGAAAATGCATATTTCAGAGAAGGCTTCCAAACATTGTATCAAAGTATTTTTTTGTTTTTGTTTTTTGATAGGTGCCATGATTTGATTGGAGTGTGGCTTGCGCACCTGAGCATTCTCACAGAGACTAATTTATTCACTACGGTTTCAAAGCCGCTGCTTTAGGCAGACCGCCAGCTCTTAACTTCAGGTGTGGCTTTTTGGTTTCGTTTTCATTTTGTGGATCCCTACATTAAATTGTGCAATGCCACATTCATGGATTTGCTCTCACGACTGACTGACACATACTGATAATGTAGTTTTTTGGCTATACTGTTAATAAACATTTTGTATCATACTCATCCTTTTCACCTCCCCTTTATGTCACATCTTTGAGCTGGGTGTAACGTGGTTAAAGAGCGATAGGACACCAGTCAAATTCATCTATGAGTTCAGATGTTTTCAATACTGTTAACATGGTTCCAGAAATAGAAATTTGCTATAAATAGCCATTTCTATTTTTCACAAGAATGTTACTTACACTTGAAACCGAATAATAAAAAAGTGCTGCTGCTGGATTGTACAAAGTAAAATTAAAAACTCACATGTCATCGGATTCATCATCCGTTGTTGGCTCTTTATACATCTTTGCTGTTCTTGTTCTTCGAAGCATCTTTGTCTGGAGACTAACAACTGAAACACAAAAGCTATTAGTGGAAATGCCATTGTGCTCGTAAATGATAAAGAATGAGAGGGAATGTTACAGCATTGTCTAAACGTTTATGAGAAGTCATGCAACTAAAAAAGTAATATCTAAAACTATCACGTTTAAGTGTGGCATCAGACATGTAACAACTGTTATGTATTATAATGGTATATTATATTAGATGTGAACTTGTTTTGAAGATTTTTTTTCACCTTAAATCACACAAAAGGACTGGAGCTGAATGTCTCTTCAACCAAATAATGTTATTAAATCAATTTTCCAATCAACTCCCGCCGGAGGACGATCCTGTATGAAAGTATAATCAATATTTCATCAAATTTCTTCTAACATAACCTAACAGCGTTAGTTATCAAGTCTACAAACAGCTTGCTGCACAATGCTAAAGCGTGTTTAACACTGATAAGTCTAGCGATAATATATTATGGGGGGGAATAGAGAAATCTGTGTCTCTGTAATCTCTTGAAACACATTTTGAATTTAGCGCGCGAGCGAGCGTGTAAGTGTAATTTGACTGATGCTCTACAAATGAATGGCGATTAAATCAGAGCTGTTCAGCCTCAGAAAACGATGACAGAAGTGTTAAAACCAATAAGAAATCTTACGATGTTCTTTTGACAGATATCACCCACGACACGACTGAATCAAGATTTGTTTCCTCAGCGACGTCACAAGCCGGAAGTGACGTACCTCTAAAATAAAATAATCTAAAATAAATGTCCGTCTGCATTTTTCTTCAAAACAGGGCTTCATCAACAAATAACTTCAACAATGAAATTCTAATAAATATTATTTTCAAGATAAAATCTCACAAGATAACATTTCGTATTGTATTTATCGTTTAGTTTTGAAGTATGACGATACACGTCAATTATGTCACAGTTTTTTAGATAACTATTCATTTGTGTACTGCAGTAAAACAATGCAATGTATGCAAACTTCTTTGTGATTACTGAGATTAAGCGATTAGGCTAATATTCGGCTGGTCATGTGATCTCAACATGGCTGCCCCCATGAGGGGACCCACACTGTGTAGAATAAAACAGCTTTTATAAAGTTACTGATATTACTGACTGGAGTTTTCGTCTCATGTGAGTGCTTATGATTTGTTAAAACCATTGGCCACCCCCACCATGCAAAACCTGAAAACTGGTCAGCAAACTCTGTAAAGATTTGATCTGGGGCAAAAAAAGTCATGAAAAAAAGGTTTACTGCAGTCTTTTTAAAAATATAATGTAACAAATATTAGCAAGACAGTAAAAACATATTATAAATATGAGGGGAACAGATTAATCCAATTCACTTCAGACATTCTAATATTTCTGAAGATGTTGAAGTGCATAATGTTTACATAGCCACAGTTCAGAGCAGAGCTCTGAAGAAACAGCTGTCTAGCAGATATTACTTGGTGTTTCTGTGTCATGTCCTCAGTGACTGCACAAATGTCCTGTAATGATAAGGAAGACATTCATTATTCATTTATTATATTTTATTTATAAATGTAATTCATGAACACTGAAGTATGTACAAAGCTGTGAAGAGGAACTATACTGTGAAGAACTGTCCATCATCCAAAACTTGAGTTTTCAGACTAGAGCCACTGTAAGAGAAGCCAGCAAGAAGCTAAGAGGTAGAACTACAAAGGGGCTATAGCTCTCCTTGACCATTTAAGACTGTGTATAAAAAATAATTGCTTGCAAACTTCATAGATCTGGCTTAGAATAGAGTGGCAAGAGCAAAACCTTTGTTGAGTACAATGAGGCTGAAATATTAAAATAACCGGAATGTTATTATGATCACTCAAAGTTTTAACATCACCCAAACCAGTTGCATTAGTTTCAGTATGTTTGAAATTGTTTTAACAAAACACAAACATGTAGGCTAAATGTGCTTACAGTGTTGTTACTGGAGGACATTGATTTGCACTTGGGTAATTATATTAAAGATATCTTATTTTATTTCATTTATGTGTTTATTTTGGGTGGCATTGTGGCTCATTGGGTAGCACTGTTGCCAGCAAGAAGGTCCCTGGTTCGAGTCCCAGCTCACCCAGACCAGCTCCATTTTCCCCCACAGTCCAAAAGCAGGTCAAGTAAATTGGAAACTCTAAATTGCCCATAGATGTATAATAGTGTGAGTGTGAATGTGTATGTACTGTATGTGTGTGTTAGCCCTGTGATGGACTGGCCACTTGTCCAAGGTGTTCCCCTGCTTTTGGTCAGAAACAGCTGGGATAGGCTCCAGCACACCCCACGACCCTGCATTGGACTATAGAAGATGGATGGATGTTTTTATTTTAAAAACTGAAATAAATAAATGAAGCATGTTCAGTGCATATAGTGTTTATTTATTAAATATACAACTAATTAACTTACAGGTTGCAACTGAGAACATAGACCAGAGTGACAACAAAAACTGAATTGCCCTGATATGAAAATATTGTAATAAACCAGTTTGGGATTGAATCCAGGTCACCTACGTGTGTAACCTTGGATCCAGTGCAGAGGAGATTGCTTCCTTGAGAGGCAATCCAAAAAGATAATGCAAATATTTTCCACCCTCACTCTGACCCTCTGTCAGCAATGCTTTTTTTTTTTTTTTTTTTTTTAATTTATTTATTTTTAATTTATTTATTTTTTATTTATTTATTTATTTTTTGGTGCTGGCCATCTCACTGCTCATAGCTTTATTATTATTATTATTACTCCACCATATTCACACAAACTCGCAATTCAAGTTAAATCTTTGAGATAACTGCTTAATGGGATACATTCTGTGTAGTATTTTAAATTATACTTCTCTAACTTTATTTTTTTATGAAGAATTGATTTGTTATGGTCTAGACTTTTTCCAGTTAATACTTTCAAATATAGATGTCCAAAAACTGCTGAACATGGCACATACACTACCGGTCAAAGGTTTTGAAACACTTACTCATTCTTTATTATAATTTATTTTCACATTTTAGAATAATAATAAAGTCATCAAAACTATGGAATAACATAAATGGAACTATGGTAATTATGTTGTGACTAAACAAAATCCAAAATAAATCAAAACTGTGTTATATTTTAGCATCTTCAAAGTAGTCACCCTCTACCTAGAATTTGCAGACATGTACTCTTGACATTTTCTCAACCAACTTCTTGAGGTATCACCCTGGGATGCTTTTTAAACAGTATTGAAGGAGTTCCCATCTATGTTGGGCACTTATTGGCTGCTTTTCTTTATTATTTGGTCCAAGTCATCAATTTCAAAAACTTTTTTATTTTAAATTAAATGTTAGTTTTTATAAAGAAATAAATTAATATGGTGGCACAATTATATTTTTGTCTACAAAACTAATTTCAAACATTTAAGCATACGCCTTCAGATCAAAAGATTTTTAAGATCATGAGAAACATTTCAGTCAAGTGTTTCAAAACTTTTGACCGGTAGTGTAATTCCTTTTAAACAGCTTCCTAATATATTTATTAATAATAGTAATAGACTCTCACAGCTGGGCGGGGCTACGGAGGTGGTAAGGTAAAGTAAGCATCGATGTGTTGTTGTGGAGGAGGTCAGATGGAAATAGGGTTGCCACTTTTGAAGTTTTAAAATAAGGGACACTTAAATGAGGTGTGTGTGTGGGGGGGGGATTATGGCCCCTGACCACTACAGTTTTAGCAATAAATGCACAAAGAGTTAATATGCGTTATTAATAAAAAAATTGTATACCCTTTCTTATATGCTGAAATTAGAAATTTCTTGACCCCTGACTTATAAATAAAATACATCTTTTATATGTTAAAAATAGATTTATTTTTCTCTTTTTGATTATTTGTCTCTTTTATCTTATTTATTTATAAATTTTGGTTGGTTTATACGTATTTTTTTTTCTTCCTTCACCTGTACTTGTCTTTATGACTGATTGTGATTGTATTCATACACTATTTGATCTTAATGAACATTTATATAGAAAAAAATCCACAGTTTTAGCACCATTTGTGGACTTTTCTGATGGCCCTTCACCCACCATAGCACATTTTCCAACTTATATCAATGTTAAAGTAGCGATCTGGAATGATTTCACCATGACGCCATCTGACCAGCTTAAATATGGGACAAATCGCGTCCTGTATTGATTCGATGCGGGACGCATAATTTTATCTTTAAATGCGGGACGATCCCATATTTTATGGGACGGGGGGCAACCCTAGATGGAAATGTCTATAACAGTGTGACATCACAATTTGGAGGAAGTAGAGAACGAGTTGTTTTGGCAGCTTGGTTTCAACAAATGCTCTTTTTGCAGTGAAGAGGAAGCTTTGAGTTCTGAAACTTACGTTTCATACTTACGTATGTTTCTATTGTACAACGACATCTTAAATGTTAAAAGATCATGGAAAATTTAATTCCTCATGCCATGACCCCTTTAAGAGGCAGACTAACGGGTAATCCTGGCAAGTTTGGTGAAAAATAGCAGGCAGAGCTCAAAAATACAAATCTAAGAACGTAAGGGAAAAAAGGCTTCAGAGTATCAAACAGACAACTAGTAACTAACTTTAGCAGTCCAACACATATGCAGGTCAGAGTTTAAATAGGGCTGAAATATCACCATCTGGTGGTAAAATAAAGGAACCACAGGCAAAAAAAACAAACAAAACAAAAAACATTCCAAATGAGAGCACATAAGGACCAGTACTGGCTCTTTACACCCGCCTCCTTATGTGAGGTAGCAGTGTTTGTTGAACTATTGCTGCGAAGTTTATAGTTAGAAAGTGCTCCCTACTCTCAAAATGAAGAGAAGAATCGATCAATCTGATCAGAAGTTTACATCTGGAGAAAGATTGCAGCAGACTGTTAAAAGACCTAAGGATATTGGCGTGCAGGCAAGGCAAGTCACATAAGTTGTACTGACTTATCTTTGAAAGAAATTACAATTTTTTTCTTTGACCTAATACTATGATAGTGCCGTCCTCAGATTCAGAAATACCCCACAAGGACTACGTATACTCTCTCCTTCTTCAGACAGACATTTATGACAGCTCTATTTTCAAACTGAATTAGTGGCAACAATTAACATTGTAACAATGCAATTACAATGTAACATCAATAATGTATAATATCCATTTCCAGTGTGCTTTGGATAGGGCAACATTGTGGTAAAAGAGAAGAACCTAACATGTGGCACTAACAAGATAACTATAAATGTACAATGTTTATAAAGTTTTTATAGGAAAAGTTTTGGGGTTTGAATTTGTTTTTGGGACAACTAAACTAAGAAGATTTTCATTCGAGCAATTCATTGAAGATTAAATAGATTGTTTAATAGTTTAATAATAGTTTATATAATAATAATAGTTTAATAGTGTGTAGAATAGATTTCATTCCATTACAACTGAACACCTTTCATCTTCCAAACAACAAGAAGAGTTGTAAGCGAATGAACTTTACCTGGAATTGGACTGGTCCTACTTGTACAGAAGATTGTACTGGTTTAACTATAAATTTGAGTTTGCCTTCACTTCAGTTAATTTTTAATTGAGGTTAGGGAAAATTAAGACTTCACTTACACCCACTTTCTGTGTACCTGCCCTCCTTCTCTTAAGATCTCAGTGGTGGGTGTGGACTTGGACTAAAGTGGGACTTCTTTCCCTTTGTGTCCTCTCTGTAACAATACTATTTCTTCAGCAACTCTTCACTGGTATTATACCACTTTTTCCACATATGTAATAGAGTGTTGTCATTGAGAATGAGAGTTATGCATCTATAAAACTTACTGATTTTATATGAATTAATTTGTGTGTTTCTTCAGTTTCTGATGACCTTAGTCGACCTTCGGACTTCGGTCTCAATCATACTATAAATATCTACCTTAATTCTGAGGAGGGGGTGAGAGTAGGCGTATGGTCAGTTATGAGACACCTACATATCACACACATATACACAAAAAAAAAAAAAAAAAAAAAATAGCCACGGAGAGCAAACATGTTCAGGTTTTCAATATATAATCTTTTTCATTCCCTTTGCACAAATGCATCCTTGCAGGTATACTGTACCCGAACACAGATGGAAAGAGGCACAGGGGAAAGATCTAGAGTGGTATGAGAAGGCTTTGGGGGATGGATCGCCCATTTTCATCTACCTCCATGGCAATACAGGAAACAGGCAAATAATAATAATAATAATTATTATTATTAAAAGTTTAACCTTAAAATATGAGTACCACTTTTAATCCTAAGAATTGTATTTTCTGTTCTCTAAAGATTTAATGTTATGTTGGAAGTTTGCATAGTCTTTCTGTTTTATTGAAGAGATCAGTGATCTGACTTGTGCTTTGTACTCACACTGCATTGAACTTTACCTTAGTAAACTGGGATGGGCAAATGCAGCATATCGCTTGAGATTAACTTTCACTCATTTTGCGGATTTCACAATCCAATGGAAACAAAAGTAAAAACTGTATAACTGTAAACACTACAGCTCCTGCTGTATATGCTATATATGTACCTGCAAGAAAGTGATTTGCTTTTGACTTGATGCTGGATGACTACGTGTTTTTATACTTCTAATAAACAGATCCTCGCCTCCACACCGAATTGGAGTTGCAAATGTGAGCAGTTTCACTTATTTCATGACACAGTCTAAAGACTAAAACTTAATCATGATGATAATCACTGAAAATGTTTCCTGGCCCTACAGGTCTTGAGTGCTGTAGGATATCATGTTCTAGTTTTGGACTACAGAGGTGGGTTAAAATGTTGTCATTTCACTGATCTTGGTGTGAACAATAAGGGATATTTTCGTTGTCTCACACAAACCTATTAAAATGTGTTAGGATTCGGAGACTCCACCAGTGAACCCACAGAGCTCGGTCTGACTACTGATACCATATATTTGTACAACTGGGTTAAGGCACGTAGTGGAAACAGCCTGGTGTGTGTGTGGGGTCACTCACTTGGTTCTGGGTGTGTAGAATCTGCTTTCTCATTGCCTTTTGCTATGTATGGAACAAATACTGTATATTAGAAACAATAAAGCCAACAATTATAAATAAAAAACTAAAAAATAATGTATTATGTATATTATCTATTAAAGTATCTAGTATAGCCTACATATAACAGTTTCTTTTTCAATAGTGTTACAACTAACACTGCAGTGAAACTACAAGAGGAAGGTAAAAATTTTACTGATTCGGAAACAATGTGGGGATGATCGCATGTGCCTCCGTGGCTAGTCAGTGTTATTGTCTTGCTATTTACCTTTCATTTTAGAACATTACCTTTGGTATGACCGAGTTGTCATTCTATGTTAACTTCATTTTGTCTCTTTAAATATTTATCTTTCATTTTAAATATTTATTTAAACACATTTCTTGGCTGTAAGGAAAGTAGAATGTTTGTCTTGATCAATAAACGAAATTTCTTCGCAGGAAAAAGTTTTGATGGAATAATACTCGAGGGAGCATTCAGTATTGGGCGGGTGGCAGTACCCTTTGAACACCCTTTTACCTGGGTAAGTAACATATCAGATCTTTGAAATGGTGGCAAAACAACTGGTTAATAGATAATTTTTTTTTTTTTTTTTTTTTTTAGATGTTTAAAAGTTAACTATGAGATATCACAAGAATACCTTATAATCAGAATTTGCTGTACAAAGTAAATTCACTTCAAAATTTCAATTTGAACAAGTCTAAATCAGTGAAAGTTCATTGATATTGTACATGGACAAGATCTATAATAATGGCCATCACAACCCATATAGCGCTTATTTTGTACCTCTCTTTTTCTCTCCAGTTTTATTGGAAGTTCCCATACATTCAGTACTACATTTTCAATCCATTGAAATACAACATTTTCAACTTCCCAACTGATGAGAAGTATGTGACTACAGAATAAAATCACAATAATTCATCCACTCAACAATATTAGTAGAAATTAGATTGTAATAGAATGACAATGGTGTGTTAAATATGATGATGTGTTTTCATGAAAGGATGTGTGCCTTATTCATTAAGCTTCCATCCCATTTTTTCTTTTCTTTATTGATAGTTTAAAGAAAATCAGAACACCCATTATGTTTCTCCATGCTGAAGACGACCATTTAGTACCCCTATACGTGGCTCAAGAGGTTTGACATGACATTTGTGTATGATCATTATTTTACAAAAATTGAAATTCATAAATAGAGGTACAGGGTCTTAATATAGTGCACAAAATATAAAATAAAAGGAGCTGCCTAGAGAACTACCTGAAACGGGATTTTAAAAGTTTTTTTGTAGGCTGCCTCTTTTATTTTTTAGACTTATTTTAGCTAAAAAATAAATAAATAAATAAATAAAGTACGTTTTTAATTTTAAAACAATTTTATGTTTCTCAGCTTTACAGCATTGCAAGAAATGCCCAGAATTCTGATGAACGGGTCAAGCTGGTACAATTTAATGGATCGCTTGGATATCTCCATAATGGGCTCTATAAAGATCCTAGTTTGCCAAGTATCATAAGGTGATATCACTCTCTGAAAACAGTTTAGATCATATGCACATTACTAAATCTAATTTTAAAAAGAATTTCCATAAGTCATAATACAAAATACACAGTGTTGGGGGTAACACGGTACAAGTAACACATGTATTGTAATCAGATTATTTTTGGACGCAAAAAGTAATGCGTTACTGAATGCACATGTATGCCATAGTACTTGAGTTACATAATTAAATAAATAATGTGTGTTACAGTATTTACTGACAAATAAAATTGAAAACCTCTCCTTTCCACATGAAGTCATGTTGGCCATGTGTAGATGAAATGGCAATATTTTTTTTTTACTTTAAGGAGTTACGCAATATTGTAATGTGTTACTTTTAAAAGTAACATTCCCATACAATGGACATCACTTTTAAATTAAATAACCAAAAAATGAATACCTACTTTTCTCATTCCAGGGAGTTTGTGAAGTCACTGACGGCGTGAAACAGACTCACAGGAGGAAGATGATTCACACCAAGTAATTGCCAGATATTGCTGTTTCTTCAGAACTCTCCTTGCCCTGTAGATGTAACTAGAAATTAACAGTTGTTTGAAAAAAATATGCACTTCTATAAACAATGTAATGTCTGAAGTAAATTGTACAAGATTAATCTATTATTACATTTAAATTACATTTAGTCATTTAGCAGATGCTGTGATCCAAAGCGACTTACAAATGAGGAACATAACAAGCAATCTGTCCTACAAAAGTCAACAATATCTGCAGTATTGCAATGTTAGGGTTACCATAACCCTAACCCTAAGTTCAGATAGTGGCTACAGAAGCTACATTTATTACCTTACACATATTGATTAACGTTTATTTCTTTCAAAACCACAGCGAAGACTTTTTTTCATGACTTCCCTCAATAATAAAATCAGTTGTAAAGTTTGCTGACCAAGTTTGGTTTTGCATTGTGCAAGATACATAATTCACACAAAGAGGGATGTAGATGAAAAGTATGTTAATGAGTGGAAAACATCTTTGATTTTATCTTCAGGATTTCAGTTTCAAACATTAATTGTGTAGTTTAACTTTGCCTCTCTCCATAACATGAGTTAGAAGTAACCTATAATCAGTATGAAATATTGAAAAAAAAAAACGGAAGTGTTCAATTCTACAACAGTTAGCAGTTAAACCAGTGACACTGGTTGAAGGGATTCACCTGTTTCAGTATTGTACTTCAGTTTGTACTTCAAGACGGTGGACATTTTTTCACATGCAAATTAAATAAAATCTTTGTTTAGTCTCCATTTAATTTATTCATTAATTTTCATAATTGATAAATAAATGAAGCATTGTAATCATAACAATGTATATTCATTAAATGCATACCAAAATAACATCTACAGAAAAAAAGCAGAATTTCATTCACTTGACGAAAAAATGTGTGCACATAAGACCACTCCTTGCTCTTTGCCCTTTACACCCTTTCGCTACCATGAGTCGCCTGCTTTGTTGAAAAATTGCCTAGTTGTGTAAAGTAAACAAGTACAGAGTGTTCCCTGCTCTCAAAATGAAGAGAAGAATCAATAAATTTGAAAGCAAATCTGCAAGAAGACTGCAACAGACTGGTCCTAAATTTAAGACTGAAAACGGGCAGACAGTGTAAGTCACATTTGTTGTACTGACTTATCTTTGAAATCAATTACTTTTTTTCTTTTTTTTCAACAATATGACAACTCCATTCTCAAATATAATTAACTGCAACAATAACAAACAATTTATGTCAGTAATAATGTATCATTTCATTACCAGAGTGGTTTAAAGGGCTAATGTAGTTTGTTATAAAAGAAAATAACCTTTAAAATTAGTCAGTATCAAGATTACCATAACTTTGCAAAGTATATAAAAAAAGTTTAGATTTTCCACAACATATCAAGGTTAGAAGAACATTTTGCCTAGCTGGCACTCCAGAGTTGTATTGCAGAGATGTGTAAGGATTCTCACACTGTCACATAATCAGGTGAATACTAGAAATTGCAATGAATATTATTTTCATTTAGTAATTATTTTCAAGACCTTGAAACGAAAATGTTCATGGGGTCTGAAAATGTATAGACAATGTAAATCATAAGGAAAATGAAAATGTTTTCATTCATGCAATGCAGTGAAGAGTGTTAAGGTTTATTCCTTTACAAAGACGTTTCACTTTCCAAACAACGAGAAAACTATTTAGTTGTAACAGAAGGAACTCTGGCACTGGACTACAAAAACTTGTAGATTGTATTGATTTAACAATATATTTGACTTGGTCTTCACCTCAATTGAGGTTTGTGACTTAAACTGTGCTTGAAAACTGCATTTCCACCCAGTTTCTGTGTGTACCTACCCTACTTCTCTTAAGATCCCAGCGGTGGGTGTGGACTTGGACTAAAATGGGATTTCTGGCTTTCTGCATCCTCTTGGTGACATTTCCATTACTTCTGCAACTCTTCCCTGGTATGATTTTGAAAATTATACATTAACTTTTATCCCCAATATTGGAATGTTGTCACTGAGAATAAGAGCGAGAATTGTATTGATTTTCTGTATTTCTCCAGTTTCTGATGACCTCAGTCGACCTTCGGACTTCGGTCTCAATCATACTATAAATATCTACCTTAATTCTGAGGAGGGGGTGAGAGTAGGCGTATGGTTAGTTATGAGACACCTACATATCACACATAAAATGCATAAAATAACCACAAAGAGAAAAAAAATTGTCTCTATCTCTTTCTTCCCCTTCACAAAACAAATGCATCCTTGCAGGTATACTGTACCCGAACACAGATGGACGGAGGCGCAGGAGAAAGATCTAGAGTGGTATGAGAAAGCTTTGGGGGACGGATCGCCCATTTTCATCTACCTCCATGGCAATACAGGAAACAGGCAATAGACTCACTTTTTAATTTATTTTTAACCTTAAAATATGAGACCACTTATAAATTGTTTTTGCTCTCTCAAGATTCTGTTGTATGCCTCTGATATTCTGTTTGCACAGAATAGTCTTCTGTTTGATGAAGAGATCTATGATCTACTGTATGATCTGACTTGCGCTTTATAATTCACACCGTATTGCAGTGTGCACTTTGACTTAGTTAAATCTGGGATGGGCAAATGCAGCATATCGCTTGAGGTCAACATTCATTCCTTCAGCAAGTTTACTATTTCAGACGGTTATGTAAACCTTCCAGATATATTATCAATTTGTTTACCTTAAATAAAATGGAAACAAATTATTTTTCTACCACTGATTTGGCAACATCAATTTTCTTTGTAATTTTTCTAGTTTGATGTTAATACAATACATTTTGTTGTATAGATATTAAAAAATGTAAGTGATTTGCTTTTGACTTGTTTTTATACCTTCAATAATCAGATCCGCACCACATCGAATTGGAATTGCAAATGTGAGTAACCTTACTTATTTTAATCGCAAGGTCTAAATAGTAATAATAATAATAATAAAAAAGATAATGACTTAAATGTTTTTTTGGCCACACAGGTCTTGAGTGCCATTGGATATCATGTCCTAGCTTTGGACTACAGAGGTGGGTTAAAATTTTACTTCTCTGTACCACAATTGTTATTGTTTCACACAAACCTATAAAATGTGTTAGGATTCGGAGACTCCACCAGTGAACCCACAGAGCTTGGTCTGACTACTGATACCATATACTTGTACAACTGGGTTAAGGCACGTAGTGGAAACAGCCTGGTGTGTGTGTGGGGTCACTCACTTGGTTCTGGGTGTGTAGAATCTTCTTTCTTATTGCCTTTTGCTATGTTTAGAATGAAATATTAGAAACAATAGGTACAAAAAATTGTAAATAAAAAAAATACAACTAAAATATTATGTATTATAATACAAATAACAGTTTTTTTCCAATAGTGTTGCAACTAACACTGCAGTGAAACTGCAGGAGAAAGGTAAGAATTTGAAACAATGCTCACAATTACAGTAGTATTGTCAGTATTGTTGTCTTACTCTTTACCTTTCATTTTAGACCATTAACAACAAAACTGTTAAAATTAAAAACATGTATGGCATAGAAAGCTTCACATATTTCAATTTAAATACTGTAAGGGAAGTTGAATGTAAAATTTTGTCTTGACTTGTGCAGCTATTTTGCCATCATTCCATTGCAACGGCGGCACAGAAGCAGCATCGGAAGCAGTATATACCACAAAATACTGTGTGTTTACACAGGCATAGAGGCAGCATACATGTATTTACAAAGGAACTGTACGTTTCTTGACAGGAAAACATTTTGATGGAATAATACTTGAGGGAGCATTCAGAAATGGGCAGGTGGCAATTGAACACCCTTTTACCTGGGTAAGTAGTTCCATATCTGACAAATCTCTCTATTATTTATAAGTTTTATATTTTTGAAGGCCACCAGATGTCACAAGAATACACTATAATTAGGATTTGCTAGTAAAATTGACTTAAAATCTCAACTTAAAGGGATAGTTCACCCAAAAAGGAAAATTCTCTCATCACTTACTCACTCTCAGGCCATCCCAGATGTGTATGATTTTTTTTCTTCAGCAGAACACAAACTAAGATTTTTAGAAAAATATATCAGCTCTGTAGGTCCATACAATACAAGTGAAAGACTCCAGTGGTTAAATCCTAATCTTCAGAAGCGATATAATAGGTGTGGGAGAGAAACAGAACAATATTTAAGTCCTTTTTTCCTCTAAATCTCCACTTTCACTTTCACATGAAAGTGAAATTGGAGATTTAAAGGAAAAAAAGGACTTAAATACTGTTCTGTTTCTCACCCACTCCTATTATATCACTTCCGAAGATATGGATTACTTTTATGTTTCCTTTATTTTATTTTTGAAGCTACAAAGGTCTGATCTCCCTTCACTTGCATCGTAAGGACCAACAGAGTGGAGATATTCTAAAAATCTTTGTTTGTGTTTTGCTGAAGAAAGAAAGTCATACATATCTGGGATGGCATGAGAGTAAATGATAAGAGAGTTTTCATTTTTGGGTGAACTATCCCTTTAAGTCTGAATTTATAAAATTTGAAGTTCAATGATATTTTGCAAACCACACAAACCATAGTCTGGTACTGTAGATATAGCCAACTTATTTTGTACCTCTCTTTTTTCTTTCTCTCCAGTTTTATTGGAAGTTCCCATACATTCAGTACTACCTTTTCAATCCATTGAAAGATAACATTTTGAATTTACCAAATGATGACAAGTACGTGACTACAGAACAAACATAATTGTTTAAATAACATAACTAAGTGGAAATGTAGTTATTGTTATAGAATGCCAAAGGTGTGTTAAATAAACGTTTAGTGTATTTTTTCTTATTTTCTCTTTCTTTTTTTACAGTTTGAAGAAAATTAGAACACCTCTTATGCTTCTCCATGCTGAAGATGACCATATAGTGCCTTTTTACATGGCTCAAGAGGTTTGCCATCACATTTACTGTATATATAACATGAGGTTTGACATAATATTTACTGTATTTGAGACTCATTTTACCTTAGAATAAAAAATACAATTTGAAATGTTTTAATTAGCTAAATAATTTATTTGCTCAGCTTTACAACATAGCAAAAAATGCCCAGAATTCTGATGAGCGGGTCAAGCTGGTACCATTTAATGGATCGCTTGGATATCTTCATAATGGCCTCTATAAAGACCCTCATTTGCCAAGTATCATAAGGTGATATCACTCTCTGAAAACTGTTTATATTATAAGAATTTTGCAATTATGTTGCCCAACAATGGACATTCATCACTTTTAAATAAAATAACTGAAAAATGAATGCCTACTTTTATCATTACAGGGAGTTTGTGCAGTCACTGAGTCTGACGGCATGATACAGACACGCATGAGGGGGATGTTTTTACACCAAGTAATGGCCAACTAAATAGCTGTTAATCAGGGCTCTTCTTTCTCTGAACTGTAATTAGAACTGTACATTTACAGTATGCACCTCTACAAAAATGGACAAAAAATAACGTATGTCCGAAGTAAATTGTACGGGACTAATTCTTCTCCCCTCATAATTATTGTCAATTGTCAATCTGATAATTTCTGTAGGTGGCATGAGCTGTGAAGTATGAGCTGGTGTTCTAATGGAAGTCAGATGTGTAAAAGGTAAACAGTAAGGGAGACAGGACAGTTCCCTGATGTGGCCTACAGTCCTTGAACCTCACTGTCACCTGCTGTGTTCAACTAGAGGGCATTTGAGGACAAGTGTCCTAAAGATCTTCATGATTTTCAAAGGGAGGGCTGGTACACTCCAGATTTGGCACTGGAGCCACACATAAAGTTTTCAAAAGCTTGGGGGTACTTTGACCAGTACAAGGGGGTGAGAGAAAAGATACTGCAGTCAGTGCTGGGTAGATTACTTCTGATCTGTAATCTGGTACTGATTACAAATTACAATACATGACTAAGATTGTAGTCAGTAGCGTAATCTCTTAGATTACATTTTAAAAGTAATCTAACCTGATTGCTTTTGGATTACTTCTGACATAATTCTTGTTTATTTGATGTCACATGCATTTGAGTAGGATAAGCTTGTACCATTTTGACATAGTGTTGCTTAAATGCATTAAAGAAACTTAATGAGAATTTATATAATTTTTTCCTGCATGTTTTACTCGGGCACCTAAAATGTTCTTACTCTGACAATTTTGGCACATCAGACCAGTTATATTTGTGAATCAATGTCACAAAAAAAAAAAAAAAAAAAAAAAATTTCAAAAGTTGTCACAAAAGCAAAAGGGCATTAATGTACATTTTTGAAGTAAAGTACTAAAGCAGTCTGTGAAACTAAGACTAAATTTGCAGCACTAAGGCAACTGGTTCAGCATTTATGTTTGGATTACCACTCCATCTTCAGTATCATAATGGCTGGTAGCCTATCAGGTCTGTGTGTGCAATCGGCCACCTCCCCCCCATCCCCCATAAAAAGTAACTGTAATCTAATTACAGGTGCATCTCAATAAATTAGAATGTCGTGGAAAAGTTCATTTATTTCAGTAATTCAACTCAAATTGTGAAACTCGTGTATTAAATAAATTCAATGCACACAGACTGAAGTAGTTTAAGTCTTTGGTTCTTTTAATTGTGATGATTTTGGCTCACATTTAACAAAAACCCACCAATTCACTATCTCAAAAAATTAGAATATGGTGTCATGCCAATCAGCTAATCAACTCAAAACACCTGCAAAGGTTTCCTGAGCCTTCAAAATGGTCTCTCAGTTTGGTTCACTAGGCTACACAATCATGGGGAAGACTGCTGATCTGACAGTTGTCCAGAAGACAATCATTGACACCCTTCACAAGGAGGGTAAGCCACAAACATTCATTGCCAAAGAAGCTGGCTGTTCACAGAGTGCTGTATCCAAGCATGTTAACAGAAAGTTGAGTGGAAGGAAAAAGTGTGGAAGAAAAAGATGCACAACCAACCGAGAGAACCGCAGCCTTATGATTGTCAAGCAAAATCGATTCAAGAATTTGGGTGAACTTCACAAGGAATGGACTGAGGCTGGGGTCAAGGCATCAAGAGCCACCACACACAGACGTGTCAAGGAATTTGGCTACAGTTGTCGTATTCCTCTTGTTAAGCCACTCCTGAACCACAGACAATGTCAGAGGCGTCTTACCTGGGCTAAGGAGAAGAAGAACTGGACTGTTGCCCAGTGGTCCAAAGTCCTCTTTTCAGATGAGAGCAAGTTTTATATTTCATTTAGAAACCAAGGTCCTAGAGTCTGGAGGAAGGGTGGAGAAGCTCATAGCCCAAGTTGCTTGAAGTCCAGTGTTAAGTTTCCACAGTCTGTGATGATTTGGGGTGCAATGTCATGTGCTGGTGTTGGTCCATTGTGTTTTTTGAAAACCAAAGTCACTGCACCCGTTTACCAAGAAATTTTGGAGCACTTCATGCTTCCTTCTGCTGACCAGCTTTTTAAAGATGCTGATTTCATTTTGCAGCAGGCTTTTCACCTGCCCACACTGCCAAAAGCACCAAAAGTTGGTTAAATGACCATGGTGTTGGTGTGCTTGACTGGCCAGCAAACTCACCAGACCTGAACCCCATAGAGAATCTATGGGGTATTGTCAAGAGGAAAATGAGAAACAAGAGACCAAAAAATGCAGATGAGCTGAAGGCCACTGTCAAAGAAACCTGGGCTTCCATACCACCTCAGCAGTGCCACAAACTGATCACCTCCATGCCACGCCGAATTGAGGCAGTAATTAAAGCAAAAGGAGCCCCTACCAAGTATTGAGTACATATACAGTAAATGAACATACTTTCCAGAAGGCCAACAATTCACTAAAAATGTTTTTTTTATTGGTCTTATGATGTATTCTAATTTTTTGAGATAGTGAATTGGTGGGTTTTTGTTAAATGTGAGCCAAAATCATCACAATTAAAAGAACCAAAGACTTAAACTACTTCAGTCTGTGTGCATTGAATTTATTTAATACACGAGTTTCACAATTTGAGTTGAATTACTGAAATAAATGAACTTTTCCACGACATTCTAATTTATTGAGATGCACCTGTATGAGTATTTTAGAATGTAATTTAATCTAATTACAAGTACTTGATTTTTTTTTTTAATTTTTATCTGACTACATAATCCAAATTACATGTAATCTATTACTACCCAGCACTGGATGCAGAACACCACACAGCTTGTCAGCCCATATTAGAACCACTGGTCTGACTACATCAGGCCTTGCAGCCTTACCTGTGTGGAGCTTCCTTAGCATTCCTCTCACCTGGTCAGCAGTTACAGACATGGTGGGTGGAGACTGAGAGGTTGCTTTAAGTGTTTTGCAGGTAATCAAGTCACAGGGAGGTGAATAGGCAGGGGAGGGGAAACTCTGAAGAAAACTCAAATATGTGGCTAGAGCTGTAAATATTGTGTTGGCAACGCCTGCTCCATCATTAGTTCAGGTATTTTGAAGAAAAAAAAAACAATAGTTATTTAATCCATACAGTCAGACCCAACATAGTTGTGTCCAAAAAAGATTGTAATTGCTTGGAAAAGACCTGGAACATCCACTAGTTCTCAACTCAGACTTGCAGACTAGTTTGCAAGACAAATGCTTCAGTATGCAAAGCCACCTCTCCCATTTCAATAGAAAATCTTATACATACATGTATGAAGTACAGATGTAACCTTGTTGTTATTTGTGATGATTTTAAGTTGCTTTTGCCAAGTGTTATGTCATGCCATAACGACATTTTAGACCAGCAAAATAACAATTCTGCCTCGTCTTAAACCTGTATAATTTGATAGCTGTCTGAATTTATAATTGGCCTCACAGGTTAATGTTAACTGAAGCCCCTTTTAAATGTATTCTAATGACTGAAGCTTGATGACGAATAACAGTGGTGTTTAATGAATTAAATAAACGTAAATATTAAATCAACTCCAAGTTTCTGTCTCCAAGGTTTACGGATTAGGCATAACTTTCTATTCCCGACATAATTCCAAGATCATAGCAAGGACCAGCCAAGCAATCTGGTTAGTAACATCCTGCTGGAACGACATACTTTCCCACAGCTTCTGTTTGCGCTCAGATGACGTGGCCATGAGTGGCGAAGCGGTGCGAGAGGATCGTTTCCTTACTCAACGGTAACTATTCGCTCTCTCCGACGATAGGTCAAAGTTGCCCATGTGATCTATTCGCACCAATCAGCGCTGATCGCGTTGATCACTCGCTAAACAGTTTTACGACAAACTCGGATGCGACCATCTCAAGGCAACCACTGTCAAAGAACCAGGAAGAAGGAAGGTGGGATAGCCCCCCAAATAAGATACCATCTCAAATCAGTCGGAGAACTTAACCTAGGAAGTCATGGGGCTCTCCAGGTGGAAAATTGCTGTGGCTGTCTTGACGACTGTTTTAAGTTCACTACTGCCAGCGCGAGCAGATGAGCACGAACACAAGGTAAGAGGAGTTGCGGGCCGGGAAGACGTCTCTGTGTGTATAGCCTTTAAAGACGATGGATATTAGGCTGGTTGCTTTGACAAAAGTGCCGAACACCAAAGGACTGGAATAAAAACAAAAATACGCACGAATGTGTCTGCTGGAACAAATGCTAAGCACATCAGTTGCTACGTGGTCAGAAACTAACTAGCTTTAGCTTGAACTGGCTAGCTTAGCTTTAGCTATTCCATTGCATTATGTGGTGCGAACAGCAGGACTCTGTTCGATTTTATGTGGTTGTATGTGGCATTCCAAGTATAATGTCATTCATAGCGTAATATATCGATATGTTCTGTGCTTTTCTGTTGTGTATGCGCGAGATTACGCAGAAGGATCGGTTTATCATCGTTAGCTTCAATATGTCCGTTTACACACACACACATATCCGGTTCGTTTAGTCATTTATATCGTTGCTACGTTCTGATAGCTCTACTGATAAGACGTTTGCCTTGCATTTGAGGTGGCTTTAAGTGCCCTAGTAGTGCGCCCACGTGCCACGTAAGAATTCAATTCACATTTCACACACTTACTCCAAAATCTAATGAGCTGTCTACTGTCATGACAACATTTTTGGGCATCATAGACGCGCTTGAATCTCTTATGTCACGAAGATGCTTCCAGAATTCATTAACAGACTTTGACAGGGATGTTTTTTGTTCATTGGTGCAGATGATATGAAAGCTTTGAATTGTATAAAACAAATGATTCAACATGAATCCAGTGATCTTTACTATGCACCGTGGTTGACATTTACTTTTACTGGAGCTCAATATAGCCCTGTCACAGAATTATACCCAACCACATAAGATTGGTTAATATTATGTTTTCATACACACATAGGTCTACCTTAACTTGCAGGTGTCATGTCTCTGATCTGTAGCTTCTGATGGTAATTGTTTCCTTGAATTCCAAAATGAATTTGTCTTGGTGACAGAAGCTTCCAGCGGACAGATAATATGACAGCGGGATACAGATAATAAAAATAAAAAGTTATTGAGAGAAATACACAGTAGAAGTGAATAATGTATGTACAAATGTGCTATATACAGAGATAGCGTTATGTGCATTGTGCAAGTGAATTGTAATGTGCAGAAGTGCTTGGGTCTGTTGTCAACATTAATGTTATATTATTTGAATATTAGGCTAATCAACAGAGCATTAATCGCTATAAAATCTCTTGTGTCTGTTTTGAGGTGCAGTGTATCTCAAATAGCCTAACATATGTCAGTTGTGTTACTTATAAAGCAACTTTGATTTCACAGCTCTGACAGCACTGCTGCATGCTTATTTTTGTTCTATTGGTTCAGATGTCCCATAACGCTAACCTGATTTACAGGATCTCTGCCTTTCTTCTGACAACTTTAAACACCCATTAAGATTGCCATCTGAATGAATTATATTTAATGTCTAGTGGGTACCAGATTATGTCTGATGACTTTATGGTGTGCATCAATATAGTGACAATGTGCTAGAAATACAACATGGTGCTATTAAAGAATTGACAAAAAGCATTGCTTCCTGTGTCATATGGCCTTCCTACTACATTGGGTAAATTCATGGAATCTGCACAGGTATTATGGATTAACTCAATTATACATCAAGTATCCTCCTGACCTGATTCACACTGCTAAGATAAGATACGGGTTTAGCTAAGATCAGTTTGCAGAATTTTGATACCTAGATGTGGGATACCTTTTTTTGCTGAAAAAGTCACATCCATCCGAGCATTTTGTTGTAATGCTTGGTTGGATGAATCCCTCTCCTACAAGAGGTTTTCTGTATTGGCTAACAGTTATTAGTTCAGTTTGGTTAAAAAGGAAATTGGATATTTGTTGATATAATCAAATCGTCAGTCTTATTCCAACAGTCATTTTGCTTAAGATTTTTTTTTTTTATTCATTGTTTTCCGAGTCTATAGTTTCTAGTCTTTGTGTTGTGCTGCAAAACCGGAAAATTGAAGGCCTTCCCCTTCTGTGAACTACGAATCCACTGGCTGTTCAACTTTTACATTGGACAGTTTTAGGCTTTAGGCTAATGTATTTGTACATTTTCAAAACTGGTTTGGCAGCTGCCGTTTAGTATGTGTATTATCAGTGAGCGTCCTACCCTTTTTTTTTTCTTCTTGGCAGTGATGCTACCTAACTGCAGTATAGTTGATGTTTACATGCTGTTTTAATCACCCAGATGTAACTAATTACTCAACATTTTTAGATAAATCACCAATACATTTTTTTGGTGCATCTGTTGATTTAAGTAATTTAGTTAGTATTTGGTTACTCGTGGTATGGAGTTACCAGATAAAAGGTGTGTAACGTTAAATTTTTGTTGCTCAGGTATGCTGAATGTTGTTTCAGTATACATATAAATATAACTTGTATCTTTTTTTATTAGTGTTGTCATGGTACCACAATTTCAGTTGTCGGTACCAATACCAATTTCGGTACCACAGCATAAATATGCTATATGACAATGTGCTTTTGAACACACCTGTTTAGCCTATTAAAAAAGTTAAATTTCAATGTAAAAAATAAATTAAAAGAAATGCATGTTCCCTCAAATGTTTTTCAATCAAGGATCCATTGCTTAAGTGTCTAATTAGCACCCTACTGAAATCTGTTTTATTCTTTACCAAATCATGTTTTCCTTTTTGTTATTATTATTATTATTTTCCAGAACTACATGTTTTAGTTTAATTTAATTTCATCATCAAAATGGTGTTGATAATCAATTCATTCTTAAATCATTTAACAAGTGAAAATAGAACTTTTCAACATGTCATTGCATTTTTTTGCTAAACTTTTATTCAAACAGCAGTCTTGCTTGTGATATATTGCTTAATTACTGTTATTATTTATTATTATTATTATCATTACAGTGAATATTAAATTTTACCATACAGTTGTAATATATTTCTCTCACAAATTCTTGTATTTCAGGGCTCTAGCTTATATTTTGAAATGTGCTTTTATTATGACGTGTATTTTTGGCCTGAATCTTCACTTTCCGGATAAACAGTTTGCGACATGGAGACTTTTAAGTCACTTCTACTTTGAAATCTCATCTCTTTACACGGGCCTTTGAGTCTGACAAATGAAATGTAGGATACAGTTTTGGAGTGTTTGTATTTTGTGTTATATATTACTGGTGTTTGTGTATGTGGTAATTTTGAAATGTGTTATGTTTTAAATTGTATTACTGTGAAGCACTTTGGTCAACTCTGTTGTTTTAAATGCGATATAAATAAAGCTGAGTTGAGATTAAAGCGCAAATGCTGTGATTTAATTATATAAATATGTAGTTTACATGTGCTGTGTGATTCACAGTAGCTTAGTGCTTTGCTCTGTCATCTCATACAACCTGAATGATTCTCAGTGTCTGTGGAGTTTACAGTGTTTGAGTGGTCGGACTTATGCATTCCTTCAAAGTATGCATCTCTTCCACACTAAGATTGCATCCTTTTTCTTTTTTTTTCTTTTCTCCCCAATTTGGTATGCCCAATTCCCAATGCGCTCTAGGTCCTCGTGGTGGCGTAGTGACTCGCCTCAATCCGGGTGGCGGAGGATGAATCTCAGTTGCCTCCGCGTCTGAGACAGTCAATCCGTGCATCTTAACATGTGGCTTGTTGAGCGCATTACCACGGAGACCTAGCGCATGTGGAGGCTCATGCTATCCTTCGCGGCATCCACGCACAACTCTGCCACGTGCCTCACAGAGAGCGAGAACCACATTATAGTGACCACGAGGAGGTAACCCAACGTGACTGTACCCACCCTAGCAACTGGGCCAGTTGGTTGCTTTGGAAGCCTGACTGGAGTCTCTCAGCACGCCCTGGATTCGAACTTGCGACTTCATGCATGGGTTAACCCAGGCCCCCTAAGATTGCATCCTTTAGCGGTTTAACAAATCACACTAGGACATGTCACGATTTTAATTTGATTAATTGGCCATTTCAGTGTAAGGAGTAACAGAGCACCCGCTCAAAATGAGCATTTTTAAAGCTGTCGTGTGTCAGTCATACTGCGTGCTGGTACCGGATTGAGTCGGTGCTCTGGACTACCAGTACTGCAGAAACACTGATATCTTATTTATTTTAGTATCGATTGGTACCGAAGTACCGGTATTTTTGTCAACACTACCCTGGACATAAGAGAGAGTGTGTGACTTGGGAAATATGTTTTTTTTTTTTTTTTTTTCCTTAACCCAGTTTGAATGAAATCGAAGTTAGTTTTACACTATTAGTGGCAATAGTAGATGTGTGATGCACATGAAGCTGGTAAAGCAAGTTTTGAACAGTTTTACATCATCTATTGATTTATAGCATTTCTTTTGCATCATTTTCAGCAACCCATCGCTCATGCAGTTGTCATCATAGGCTTTTGTTTGTTTGGTTCAAATACAGTTAAAATGGGTAAAATCATCACAAAACATTCAGGCTATTTAAATCTCCCTCTCTTATTTTCTGTTTATTTGAAAACTTTGTCTTTTAAATTGTCATCTTAGGCTTTTGCAAACATTACAGAGAAGTAGATAAACAGATAGCTGATGAAAGTTCTCTTTCTTCTGCAGTACACAGATAAAGAGGAGGTGGTTCTATGGATGAATACAGTGGGCCCTTATCACAACAGACAGGAGACCTATAAGTACTTCTCCCTACCATTCTGTGTGGGCACCAAGAAAACTATTAGTCATTATCATGAGACGTTAGGAGAGGCGCTGCAAGGAGTTGAATTGGAGTTCAGTGGTCTGGACATCAAGTTCAAAGGTAAAGGTTTTAACCTCTTCAGTTGAAGCATGTCAAGGTTTTACTGAAGGCAGGGAAAGAAATGTCACAATCGTTAAACAGAGTATGTAATGTACACTCATACCGGCCTGCAAAGGAAAAAAACACATAAACCAAACCAACATGAAAATGAGAAAAATGGATTCAAAGTGTTTCAGCTTTGGTGTGTATTTTGTACTTGCTGCATTTTTTACACTTTTACTCTGAATCTGAACATGTGCTTGAGCCAAAACCATCTGTCACAGGACAGATCATCTTGTAAAAGACCTAATTCTGGGCATAACTCGATTTTGACAAAATGTGGTTACTTCATTTTGCCTTTGCAAGACAGCATAGTTGCAAAAGTGTGACATGCAGAAGGCTGGTAAGAATGAGGTTCTGCTGCTCTTGAGGTGATTGTAAAAATGGAATTTGGATTTGTCTTTTACAGACGAGGTGATGCAATCAACATACTGCGAAATTGAGCTGGATAAAGCTAAACGAGATGCGTTTGTCTATGCCATCAAAAACCACTACTGGTACCAAATGTACATAGATGACCTTCCCATCTGGGGTGAGTAGCTCAGAAATGCTTGCCAAAATCTATGAAGACAAAGGGATTGGAAAGTCAAGTCTCTTAAGTGTACAAAATCCAAACACTGGTTATCTTAGCAGATTTTTTTCCTGCGTTTTTTAGACCGCTGAGTGCTGCACACATGCTAGTTGACTTGTGCCCCTTTTTACTAAAATGGTGCTGGTGCCGTAGTCAGTATACATAATGAATAAAAATCATAGCAGTCAATTGACATGTGATATTTGTAAATACAATCATTCAAGAACCACTTTTTCTTTGGTGGAAACGTGTGGAACGGGGCCAGACTGGGCTCTTGCAATTTGTTGGTTGAAAAGGGGTAGGCTATTAGTTTGCTTTAGGTTTTGGTACATTTGTACAATCACGCCTTGCATGTGAAAAACATTGTATGCAATGTGTTTCTTTTTCTGTTGCTTTAAAAAAAAAAAAAAAAAAAAAAAGGGAACACAATCAATTTTTTAATTTTTCATTTTTCTGTATTCCAGAAGATTAAATATCTTCTGTTAGCTTCCGCATTCTTCTCCCTCTAAGCTTTTAATAGATCTTGGACCTCAGATAAACAGGCACGGATTAACCACAGGGCCGACTGGGCTGTTGCCCACAGGCCTCTAAACCCAAGGGGCCTCGAGCCCTAAACCAACTTTTTTTTTCTTTTTTTTTATTGGGATATCTATTATAAATCCAAGTAAATGTCAGCCTTATATAAAATACCAGTTGTTTGGCCAAATGCGTGCTGGACTACAGAAGCGCAAGCACAGGCACTCGAATGCGCTTTCAGGGAATCTGTGTCTCACAGGCGCAGCATGTTTATTTGAAGGACTATAAAGAACAGCCTCTGATTAGCAAAAGGCTTGCAAACACAAAGATAAGGTGCAGTCTACTTGCAAAGCTGATGGTTTAAATTCATTTGTTAATGTATATACGAATGTTTAAGTCCTGCAAACATTAAATGTTTAATGAAAAAGCAAAAGATGCCTTAATAGCCTAACTACAGGTGCATCTCAATAAATTAGAATGTCGTGGAAAAGTTCATTTATTTCAGTAATTCAACTCAAATTGTGAAACTCGTGTATTAAATAAATTCAGTGCACACAGACTGAAGTAGTTTAAGTCTTTGGTTCTTTTAATTGTGATGATTTTGGCTCACATTTAACAAAAACCCACCAATTCACTATCTCAATAAATTAGAATATGGTGACATGCCAATCAGCTAATCAACTCAAAACACCTGCAAAGGTTTCCTGAGCCTTCAAAATGGTCTCTCAGTTTGGTTCACTAGGCTACACAATCATGGGGAAGACTGCTGATCTGACAGTTGTCCAGAAGACAATCATTGACACCCTTCACAAGGAGGGTAAGCCACAAACATTCATTGCCAAAGAAGCTGGCTGTTCACAGAGTGCTGTACCCGAGCATGTTAACAGAAAGTTGAGTGGAAGGAAAAAGTGTGGAAGAAAAAGATGCACAAGCAACCGAGAGAACCGCAGCCTTATGATTGTCAAGCAAAATCGATTCAAGAATTTGGGTGAACTTCACAAGGAATGGACTGAGGCTGGGGTCAAGGCATCAAGAGCCACCACACACAGACGTGTCAAGGAATTTGGCTACAGTTGTCGTATTCCTCTTGTTAAGCCACTCCTGAACCACAGACAACGTCAGGGGCGTCTTACCTGGGCTAAGGAGAAGAAGACCTGGACTGTTGCCCAGTGTTCCAAAGTCCTCTTTTCAGATGAGAGCAAGTTTTGTATTTCATTTGGAAACCAAGGTCCTAGAGTCTGGAGGAAGGGTGGAGAAGCTCATAGCCCAAGTTGCTTGAAGTCCAGTGTTAAGTTTCCACAGTCTGTGATGATTTGGGGTGCAATGTCATGTGCTGGTGTTGGTCCATTGTGTTTTTTGAAAACCAAAGTCACTGCACCCGTTTACCAAGAAATTTTGGAGCACTTCATGCTTCCTTCTGCTGACCAGCTTTTTAAAGATGCTGATTTCATTTTCCAGCAGGATTTGGCACCTGCCCACACTGCCAAAAGCACCAAAAGTTGGTTAAATGACCATGGTGTTGGTGTGCTTGACTGGCCAGCAAACTCACCAGACCTGAACCCCATAGAGAATCTATGGGGTATTGTCAAGAGGAAAATGAGAAACAAGAGACTGAAAAATGCAGATGAGCTGAAGGCCACTGTCAAAGAAACCTGGGCTTCCAAACCACCTCGGCAGTGCCACAAACTGATCACCTCCATGCCACACCGAATTGAGGCAGTAATTAAAGCAAAAGGAGCCCCTACCAAGTATTGAGTACATATACAGTAAATGAACATACTTTCCAGAAGGCCAACAATTCACTAAAAATGTTTTTTTTATTGGTCTTATGATATATTATAATTTTTTGAGATAGTGAATTGGTGGGTTTTTGTTAAATGTGAGCCAAAATCATCAAAATTAAAAGAACCAAAGACTTAAACTACTTCAGTCTGTGTGCATTGAATTTATTTAATACACGAGTTTCACAATTTGAGTTGAATTACTGAAATAAATGAACTTTTCCACGACATTCTAATTTATTGAGATGCACCTGTATGTGCACGGTAACATTTTGTAATATTTTGTTAAACGCGAGAGTTCACAAACAGTTTTTCTGTTATTTGTCGGGACTCGGGAATAAGGAACGTTTATTGCCAAAGATGCGTCAAACTCAAATTACCAGGGAATAAAGTGCACAGTGAGCTATGAGCCTAAATAGCACAATACATGGATCGTTAAATGATAAAATCACAATAATGTCGAACATAAAAAAATCTCTGTCACTGCCTGCAACATAGTTGGCCTATTCTTAAACGATGGAAAATGCGTAATTCTTCTTGGGCAGGTTCACGTTTCTGTGAGGCAGTTAATGCTAGTATTATGTGCGTGGAGAGGGCCAACTTGCACAATTAGGCAAGACCCCTATTGGAGCCCCTGTCGTGGGGCTTGGGGGGTGTTTAGTGTGGTTACACTGTTGCAGTTTATTAGCCTCTTTGGAATACTTTGTTTTTAAATGATTTAGCATTTAACTTATGTAATTATTGTCTGCACACAAGCAAAGGGCAGAAAAAATGGTGGCTCACCATTTATCAAACGCTGAAACTTTGCTAGGTGAAAAACAATCTAGAATCATGTATAGCAGTGTAACGGTCACATTAAGTCATCTTTGCAACCTGAACATAATCAGAATGTCGAATCTTTTTCACACCTGCATTGAAAAAGCTAGATGCAGTGCAACAAATGGTGAAACAGAATGCAGATGTCTCGAGATGCATTAATAAATATTGAAGTTCATTTTCATTTAACACAGTGTCTAAAAAAATGGTCTTGCGTGGGATGCTGAAAAAAGTGAGATGTTGCACAAGGATTAAAAAAAAACGTCTGTCCAGTGCATTTACTTAGGAAAAACTATTGAAAGACAGTGCAGACACATGTGTGAACAGCCCCTAAATCTACTTGAAAACTTGACCCGAACCTGGCCCAAAAGCCCAAAGGTATCGTCGGACTCAGATCAGGCTGAAGACCTCTATTACACTTGAAGAATAACCGAATAGTGATTTTGGTATTTGAATACAGGCGCGTCGAGCAGTTAACCGAATTCCAACTGTCCGTTCACATCCCTATTTATAACGCCTGATTTTGGTTCAGTTCATAATCCGAAAGTAAATGTAAATGTAAGAATGCATAAAGGTGTCATGCAGTATTATTATTATTATTATTATTATTATTATTATTATTCATTGGGCATGGTGGGCCTCTATGGTGTACTGGCCCATGGGCCTCTCAGTTCTTAATCCGTCCTTGCAGATAACGCATGTCACTAAGCCATTTATTTATTCTCAAAGTCATGCAAACCTCTCTGTCCAGTCTTTATTTAAAAATGTCAGTGTCTGAGAGGGAAATACATTTATTGAAGTAATTTTAAATTAGCTATTTCCTCCAGGGGACTTATAACATTATCATTTAACAGTATTAATCTCTCGAAAGTGTCTTCCTAAGTGTTAAACCATTGTTTTGGAAGAGCATTGGGGTTAAGTGTAGGAATTGTTGAACGTAAATTTAGGTAAGGATATTTGATTATGGGCAGAAAAGAAAATGGGCTTTAACTGTTCTGTTAGTGAGCAAGAAAAATTCAAGATATGGCTTGCATTCTTTGAAAGTAACTTTGTCTCAATTTTATTTTTCTGTTGAAAACAGTTGGGAATGTTATTGAAACATGCCACCAAGTTTTTCCTTAATATGGGCAGTTCCCAGGACTGCTCTTTTTTTATGGTTGCTCAAGTGGTTCTTGAAAGGCCATTTGCAATGCATTTACTGTAACTTCTGAAATCTGATGTATTTCTGATGAAATGGAATATTCAAGGGGGAAATAATGTACAGTGGGACTTTATTTTATACATTCTTGATGGATTGAATTGTGAAAAGTTCACAGCCTTTGTTACGTAGACAGAAAAATTGTACACTGAATCATTCACAATAAAACCAGGGACATTTATTACAAAATTCAAAAATGCATTGGTTGTTGTATGCATTGTAAATTGAAGTATTTTTGTGGGATTATTTAAGGAATTGTTGGTGAAGCTGACGAGAATGGGGACGACTTTTATCTCTGGACTTACAAAAAGCTGGAGATCGGATACAATGGGAATAGGATCGTGGATGTTAACCTGACCAGCGAGGGGAAAGTAAAGCTTGTGCCAAACACAAGAATTGCCATGTCTTACTCGGTGAGTAAAACTTTCCCGAACCTGAGAAATCTGCAAATACTGCAGAAATTTCTTTTGAAACTATGGTGTGGTTTGTCTTTATTTAGCATTTTTCAGTACCCTTAGCATTGCTACATTGCCCATGCAAAATAAATCCCAATGCTTATTATGAGAAATAAATCAGTGTTGCCTTAGATAATGGATGCTTTATCCCATTTTTTGGATTGGACCATGTGGTGTGTGACTACAGTCTTAACGGTAATATTCACAGGTGAAATGGAAGAAATCTGATGTGAAATTTGAGGATAGATTCGACAAATACCTTGATCCATCCTTCTTTCAACACAGAGTAAGTGCTGCATATGTTTGCTAGTGCTTCTCATGTTGTCATATTATGATTAGAAGATGGTTTTGATTAAAAGATTATTAAAAACCAAACCCAAGTACAAAATTCTATCCCATCTTATATGAAATATGCTGACTGATGTATAAAATGTGTTTTTCATGGTTTTACACTTGACAGATTCACTGGTTCTCAATATTCAACTCCTTTATGATGGTGATTTTCCTCGTGGGCCTTGTTTCAATGATTCTAATGAGGACATTAAGGAAAGACTATGCCAGATACAGCAAAGAAGAGGAAATGGATGACATGGTGATCATTTTCACTTGCTATTCATTGAATGAATTACGCTAATTGATCTATTACCTTTAATTTACTAATTTGGCTCATCTCGTCTTTGTGATGAAGTGTGACCCCACAATGACTGTGTTTCAGCTCTTATAACAGTTACTCTCTATCTCAATAATGTCATGCCAAGACTCTTTCAGGGTTAGCATATTCCTCTCTGCATTGTATCACTATAAACGCAACACATATTCTCACTCCCACCCTCTATATTTCTTGCCATCTTTATCTCTTTTATTCCTTGCTCTCAGGATCGTGATCTTGGTGATGAATATGGATGGAAGCAGGTTCACGGAGATGTGTTCAGGCCGTCCAGCCACCCTCTGATCTTCTCCTCCCTCATTGGCTCTGGATGTCAGATCTTCTCTGTTTCCCTTATAGTCATTATTCTGGCCATGATTGAGGACTTGTATACAGAGTGAGTTACACTTCTTACTTTTAGGGTAATAATGAACTCCTTGCCTGTATCAATATATTGTTTAATTAGCGTGTATAGATGAAATTACTGAGACGTCACACCGCAGGCCACCACGCTTCCGGGTTCTTTTGAGCAGCAGCTTTCAGTGGTAGATATGAGCAGCGATTTAAATATCTGTAAAGCATTATATAATCCTATAACGTTTAAGTTATTATAAAGGGCTGTCTATGGTTTATAATGAAGAAATATATGTAGGTTTCTTTGAACTATCGATGAAACCAGTTTTAACGTTTTTCAGTAGGTCTGTATGATTTAGTTGTACATGTAATTGGCCCGGTTGCTAGGGAGGGTAGAGCCACATGGGGTAACCTCCTCTTGGTCGCTATAATGTGTGGTTCTCGCTCTCGGTGGGGCATGCGGTGAGTTGTGCGTGGATGCCACGGAGAATAGTGTGGGCCTCCACATGTGCTACGTCTCCGTGGCAACGCACTCAACAAGCCACGTGATAAGATGCGCGGATTGACGGTCTCAGACATGGAGGCAACTGTCAGCCACCCTGATTGAGGGGATTCACTACGCCACCACGAGGACTTAGAGCGCATTGGGAATTGGGCATTCCAAATTGAAAAAAAAAAAAAAAAAGCCCAAATCTCCAATAATCTTTCGGAAATGGGGTGTCATCACCACAAATAGCACTTTTTGGGCATTTTCAGCTCATTTTGAACGAAGCGCATTGACAGCAGTTTTTTCTGGGGTACCAAAAGGACACGGAAGTGCCGCCACCTAACGTTTGTTTGTAGACAGTAACTTCATCTATAAAATAGTTATTAAAATTATGTATAATGATGATGAGTTCTAATATACAGTACGTTTGGACATTTATGCAACTCTGATCTTGTAGACCTGTACTGTGATTAATTCTCTGATGTAGTTTGAACCTAACATAGAGCAGAAGCTCACAGTTTCATGTTTGTCATTGTAGGAGAGGGTCCATGCTTAGTACTGCCATATTTGTGTATGCTGCCACCTCCCCAGTCAATGGTTACTTTGGTGGAAGTCTGTACGCTAAACAAGGAGGTATGCAAACTAACATATGCAATACAGAAAGCTTGCAATTTCCTTTTTAAACACTTCTTTTTTGTGTGTGTGTGTGTATCTGTTTCAAAAATTATCTTTTTCAAAGTTATTTTAATGAAGGTATTCTAGTAATTGTAGAATGTGAATTCATGTCTTTTGTTTTTCAGCAGAATGTAAATATGATTTTTATGTTCCAATTATTCTGTATATTTGGGCAGGGAGAAGATGGATAAAGCAAATGTTTATAGGAGCTTTTCTGATTCCTGCCATGGTGTGTGGCACAGCGTTCTTCATCAATTTCATCGCCATCTACTACCACGCCTCCAGAGCCATCCCATTTGGCACCATGGTGAGTTTTTTCTTCTGCTTCATACAGCGTGTAGTAGAACAACAATGTCAATATCCTAGTTTCCATCCACTTTTCACGCTATTTTGTTATCGACAAAGTGAAAATGCATAAAACATTTTTTTGCAAAATTTGCAGTCTTCTGCCTGTTCCCATTCAAATGGCCTTTTATCGATAAAAATGGTGTGCGTGATGACGTCATGCCTAAAAAAACACTTTGTCGCATAAGTTTGGGTTTATCGCAAAAGAAATCTGCCCTTAAGCCATTTCCATTCAGAAATGTGTGTTTATCACTAATTCGCCTCCCAGCTGTACCTAATTTTTTGTTTTGGTAAAATGAGGAGAGTATTGAGACAATTCATTGAAATTAGACAGCTTACTGTCATTTTAATTTCACAAATAAGTACAATCAGAAGAGGAGGAATTGCAATCAAAAGGGAACAGTTGTCCTTCTGATAGGACTGTAATATTGGTCCTAATGTTGCGCCAATCACAGGTTGCCATCGGTTCCGACCCGAATGTGAATCGTCACGGCCCTGTTCAAGCTGGAAACCTGCACCAAGTAGCGGGGGAAATTTTCGGTCTTAGTATAAGGACTGTCTGTCGATGTGTATATGCTGTGTGCACAGCTATTAAAGAAAAACTGATGCGGTGTAATATCAGGGTTTACATATATGATACATTCCTGATATTCAATAGGCTATTCTGAACAATCATCTAATCTAAAGCATCGCCATCACAACTGCATTATGTCCCGCATATTTGTCCAGCAACTTTTAACGACCAACTGAACTTGATTATCATCTAAAATTAATTTTAGCGTCATAATTTACATTTTCTAAAGAAGCTCAGCAAATGCGATCCGAGGTAAAGAGGGTTAGATTTAAAATATTTAAAAGTTTTAAAAGGTTCAAAAGCTCGTTTTCTGAAAGTGAACTCCGCATTGGACAAATAGTTCTGATAGTTTATAGTCTTGAAGTGTAGAAAATGTCATTCAGCTGACTTTATTCATCTACAGAACAGGGTAAGGCTAATTTAAGTTTGTGTAAATTTTTAAAAATAAAAATATAATTTTTTTCATTTGGTAATTTATTTTTTTTAATTTAATGCGTTTTTCGTTTGGTAATTTATTTAATTTAATATAGGGAATTTTGCCAGCATTTTTTCAAAAGTATAAACAATAATTTTATAGAATTGGGTTATGTTAGTGTTCCAAAAAAGCACACTTAAGCTTTTCTCATAGGATTGTGCATATATTTTAATTTAAAACATCTTTGTGCACAGAAATTATATGTTTTTTGTATTGTGGGCTAATTCCGTGACTGCCGTCTATTATTTTGAATGGTGTGAAAAGGCAACTTTAATAAATAAACGGATGCCTACCGCGATAAAATTAATTGCAAAGAGTGACCATTCATTTGTTCTCTGTGCAATTCTCCATGTGCATGATACAAGATATTTGTGTTGGCACTCCTGGAAGTGTCATGTTTGCAGCGATCGGATCTTTAGGCCGTTAAGACCAATCCATAATAACGTACAATAAATTAGCTTTCAAGGATGTATACCTTGTTGTCATGATTAACACAGGCTAACAATTTGGGTAAATTCTGTCATGTGACACTATATTTTTGCGTTAATGGCAATTTTCTCGACAAAAAGTGTTTCCAAACCAGTTTTTCACGACATTTGATGTATCGACACAGACTTTATGTGCTAGAGTTAAACGGAAAAATATTATGTCGACACTTGTGAAATTTTAGCGTAATTTGCGTTTCCATCAGCTTAATTTTGATGCGCTAAAACTTTTTTCGTAAAAAATCCTTGGATGGAAACGTTGTTAATGTACCTATATGTACATTATATGTATACACAGTGGTGTGAAAAAGTGTTTGCCCCCTTCCTGATTTCTTATTTTTTTGCATGTTTGTCACACTTAAATGTTTCAGATCATCAAACAAGTTTAAATGTTAGTCAAAGATAACACAAGTAAACACAAAATGCAGTTTTTAAATGAAGGTTGTTATTATTAGGGGAAAACAAAATCCAAACCTACATGACCCTGTGTGAAAAAGTGTTTGCCCCACCTGTTAAAACATAACATAACTGTGGTTTATCACACCTGAGTTCAATTTCTCTAGCCATACCCAGGCCTGATTACTGCCACACCTGTTCTCAATCAAGAAATCACTTAAATAGGACCTGCCTGACAAAGTGAAGTAGACCAAAAGATCTTCAAAAGCTAGACATCATGCCGAGATCCAAAGAAATTCAGGAACAAATGAGGAAGAAAGTAATTGAGATCTATCAGTCTGGAAAAGGTTATAAAGCCATTTCTAAAGCTTTGGGTCTCCAGAGAACCACAGTGAGAGCCATTATCCACAAATGGCGAAAACATGGAACAGTGGTGAACCTTCCCAGGAGTGGCCGGCCGACCAAAATTACCCCAAGAGCGCAGCGACGACTCATCCAAGAGGTCACAAAAGACCCCACAACAACATCCAAAGAACTGCAGGCCTCACTTGCCTCAGTTAAGGTCAGTGTTCATGACTCCACCATAAGAAAGAGACTGGGCAAATATGGCCTGCATGGCAGAGTTCCAAGACGAAAACCACTGCTGAGCAAAAAGAACATTAAGGCTCGTCTCATTTTTGCCAGAAAACATCTTGATGATCCCCAAGACTTTTGGGAAAATACTCTGTGGACTGACGAGACAAAAGTTGAACTTTTTGAAGGTGTGTGTCCCATTGCATCTGGCGTAAAAGTAACACCGCATTTCAGAAAAAAAACATCATACCAACAGTAAAATATGGTGGTGGTAGTGTGATGGTCTGGGGCTGTTTTGCTGCTTCAGGACCTGGAAGACTTGCTGTGATAAATGGAACCATGAATTCTGCTGTCTACCAAAAAATCCTGAAGGAGAATGTCCGGCCATCTGTTCGTGACCTCAAGCTGAAGCGAACTTGGGTTCTGCAGCAGGACAATGATCCAAAACACACCAGCAAGTCCACCTCTGAATGGCTGAAGAAAAACAAAATGAAGACTTTGGAGTGGCCTAGTCAAAGTCCTGACCTGAATCCTGTTGAGATGCTGTGGCATGACCTTAAAAAGGCAGTTCATGCTCGAAAACCCTCCAATGTGGCTGAATTACAACAATTCTGCAAAGATGAGTGGGCCAAAATTCCTCCACAGCGCTGTAAAAGACTCATTGCAAGTTATCGCAAATGCTTGATTGCAGTTGTTGCTGCTAAGGGTGGCCCAACCAGTTATTAGGTTTAGGGGGCAATCACTTTTTCACACAGGGCCATGTAGGTTTGGATTTTGTTTTCCCTTAATAATAACAACCTTCATTTAAAAACTGCATTTTGTGTTTACTTGTGTTATCTTTGACTAATATTTAAACTTGTTTGATGATCTGAAGCATTTAAGTGTGACAAACAGGCAAAAAAATAAGAAATCAGGAAGGGGGCAAACACTTTTTCACACCACTGTATATATATCGATCTTAGTCTGTTTTTACAACCAGGATCGCTTTGTTTCAGTTTTCAACAATTGAACTTTGTTGTAAGCATATTTGTGTCAATTAGTTTCTAATCCTTTTGAAGTTACACATGAAACTGATGGTTTACTCACTATGTAGTCTTACAGCATTCATAGTGTGCTCTAAATCTGGTTGCATCCATTGAATTTCAATCTATATTTCTTGTTTGTTTGATCAGGTTGCAGTCTGCTGCATCTGTTTCTTTGTCATTCTACCTCTAAACTTGGTGGGGACAATTCTGGGCAGGAACCTCTCTGGCCAGCCAAACTTCCCTTGCAGAGTCAATGCTGTACCCAGGCCCATCCCAGAGAAGAAATGGTAACCTGAACCATGATTTGCACCACAGGCTGTCTCATACCTGCTGGTTGTCTTTGATTTCTTTGTGTGTTTTGCATATACCTGTGCATGGTGTTTTTGTTTCTGTAATTTTTCTGTAATGGTCAGACATTATAAAGGTTGTCTACATACAATCTAATTATCATAGGAGAATGAGACTAGTCGTTTGTTTTAAATGTCTGTCTCATTACTAAATATTTCTGTGTTTTGCAGGTTTATGGAACCAGCTGTTATTGTCTGTCTTGGTGGAATCCTTCCTTTTGGGTCAATATTCATCGAGATGTAAGTCTGCATACGGTCTATGTCTATATTTGGACCCAAAATTAACATGATTATCTGTAAGATACAAATAACCCTCTCGCTTTTTACTTCAGGTACTTCATTTTCACATCTTTCTGGGCCTACAAGATTTACTATGTCTATGGATTTATGATGCTTGTGTTGGTGATCTTGTGCATTGTGACAGTCTGTGTTACCATCGTCTGCACGTACTTTCTTCTCAATGCAGAAGATTATAGATGGTAAGGAGCAGTCACTTGCTGCTGTATTGTCTTTTTAGTTCTGTTTTTCTTGGCACTTTCATGTTATGCTTCCACTCATCTGGAATAAGATCACAGATTAGTTTAAATGTATTGGAAGAATGTGGATGAAATCATGAAACGGGATGAAAATAATTATCTTTTTTTTTTTTTTTTCAGGCAGTGGACAAGCTTTCTCTCTGCAGCCTCAACAGCAGTTTATGTTTACATGTACTCCTTCTACTACTATTTCTTCAAGACGAAGTAAGTTTATTTCATTTTCTTCAAATGTCTTGGTTATTGCAGCTCAATACATGAATACTCAAGTGAATTGCTACCCTAAATAGACTGGATTGCAGATGGGTTCTTAAACAGATTGATAGTTATATTAATAGTATTACCACGATTTTCACCCTTTTTAATTCAACATTATTGTTGTATTACTGGTCTGTGTAGCTATAGGGTCTTATTCCTCCAATTACAAGCCTTTACTATTTTTTCTTCCCAGGATGTATGGCTTATTTCAGACGTCATTCTACTTTGGCTACATGGCTGTGTTCAGTACTGCTCTGGGAATTATGTGTGGTGAGTACAGAAAGTAAACATTTGATGGTGTATACAGCCTTGTAATTTTCCTCACAATAATTCTGAGTTCCTGCTAAAGGGGAGAGGGAGATTTTGAATTGTACAACTTATTTGTTAACAAAAACCCATAATCTCTTTTTTCTTAGGAGCGGTGGGTTACATGGGAACCAGTGCCTTTGTAAGGAAGATCTACACAAATGTGAAAATCGACTAGAAACTCTGAAAATGATATGGCAGATCAGCTGACACCTCCTCCTGATCAAAGTGGGCACAAAGTCTCCATTTATTTTGCAAGAAGAGATTGTGGTATCTTTTACAAAATCTACTTTTCCATTTTCTCAGTGAATTAAAAGTTGTGACATGATGCATACACAAGGGTAAACCGAAAGGTGAAATAAACAGGACATTATTTTAATTTTTTTTATTTTATTCTGCTTTCTGTTTTTCCCTCTGGAGGAAATGTAGACCGTAAGTGCAGATAAAAGGGGAAAGAATGTTCACCACAATGTTGCTCCTATTTCTTATAACTCTATCGCACCCCAAAACCATTGAACAGATCTTTATTGATGGAATAGTCTTAGATCTCTTCAGTGAAGAGGCCAAAGTGTATTGAGAGCCTTTGTTCTATTGTATGAGAATATTGCAGAGTGGGGTTTACGTCCATCCTCTTGCTTATCTGTTTTGTATTACCGAGTCGTACAATGCCATTGTTGTAGTATTGTTTTACACACTTATGTATCACACCAAAAGCATAATGTGGTTTGCAATTCCAAAATGTTTATATATATATATATATATATATATATATATATATATATATATATATATATATATATATATATATATATATATATATAAATTTATATGAGAGAGAGAGATAAATCAATATGATGTGAAGCAGCCAGGTTTTAGCTCTACCTTTTGAGGGCATCTGTAGTTTAGGTCTGCAGATCAGAGCATTAAACCTGGCACCTCAAAAACAGTTTGCTGTCCACAACAGTCTATGGTCAGATGGATAATCTGAAATAATGATTTGGTGGGATTGTTTTAAAGGGTTGTGTGATGTGATATTCTTTTTTCCAGTTCAGTCTTATGTTATTGTTTGGGTTTGAAAGAAGTCTGCTCGTAATTATAATATATGGAGGAGGGCGGGGGCTGGGGTGACCATGTATATAACTTTAATGTAACTGTAGATGTAGATCCCAAATGTATTTCGGTTGTACAGATTTATTAAAGGGTGTTTTTTTTTTTTTTTTTCCTCTTTCTTTTATGGACAGCCAGTAAAAAGATTTTCTTTCCTTGTTTTGAAGGTCGGGGTGGGCTTGGTGGCAGTTACATCTTGCCTGATGCATGAATTTTTCACCAAATCATAAGATCAGACTGTTTATTTTTCATCATTGTTACACCTTGATGACCCCCTATCACTACCTTAGTTCATTATCCTGCATCTTGTAGAACAGTCTCAAAAACAAGTGCTTCACTGACTTTGTGCTGCTCATAGAGGAGATAATCATCAGCTTTTTATTATTATTATTATTATTATTATTATTATTTAAAGAGTTAAATGGCTGTTCATTGTCTCAGCCCTCATGCTTAATTTTGTATCCATGATCTGAACTAAAATTGTGACTGTCAGACACAATTAAGGCACACGTGCTTTCTGCAGACATACTGTACAAAGTGAAGTTCTTGTACACTTTACTGGATGTTTTCATGGGTACTAAGTGCAGAACACTTAGACCAAACTGTTGTTCTTTTTTTTCCCTTATGTTCCATTGTGTAAATACAGTATGTAACTAAAAAAAGTTTGAGAAGTGGCAAAGCCTTTTTCTAAATCTCATTCCTCCCAGTTTAAATGTTGATTTCTGATTCTTCATGTCATGTTCCATGTGAAGTCTAAAAAGACATTTTAAACAATATTAACTTGCTGTAAAAAGGACAAAAAGAAATAAAAATTGTTTTTGAGGTTATGTAGGCATGGTTTGTATATGAAGGGAAGGCTGTCATAATTAAACACTTCTGCCTAAGGACAGCAGAGTACTCAATTTTGAGAATAACAATATGTAATTGATTGCACTTTTCAGTCAATAGAACAAACATATGGTGTGATGGAAGCTTTGTCCATCTTCAACACTTATGTATATTTTAAGGAAATAGTTTTAGAAAAGAATGCAATTTGTCATAACTTGTTCATATGTGTGATGTGGGGTCCTGTGGTTAAGGATGAATATAAAACTCAGGAATTATTGAGATCTAAGTCTTTATCACCATTGTACCTCTCAGCAGGGAATTTGACAGCAGGCTGTGCTATGGGGAATGTCCCTTGAATATGTACTATAGCAGGATTTCTCAACCACTAGGTTGCAAAATCTCTTTTGTAACAAAGGCAAATGTAAACTATCACAGGAATACAAACATCAATATTGTAAATCACAGCACTGTTGCTGTTATGGATCATGATCCTCTATTGTTAGAAAATCCAGGCATCATGATGTTTCTGACAGTCTTAAGATTCACATGAGGTATGACACATCTAATACAGTCCACATGCTTATTGAGTAGGGGGACAATATTTTTTTGACACATCTGGACTTTTTTTTTTTTTCACCTTTCATCTTAGGCAAAAAGTGGCTAACGAAAACGCTTTGGTTTGGTCTAAAAGTGAAGCCTTTTGAATGAGCATCTCCTATGGTAAATTAATTCAAAGACAAATTCAACACATACTGCACTTTTTATTTAGACTGCTTATCAAATACATGAATCAAAACAGATTCTACACCCAATTAACTCCCAATATGCGGAGACGTAAATTCTATAAATAATCAAATTAATTTACTGTAATGTGCATAACAGAGCAAGATGGTTCAGTTAACTGCTAAGATCTGCATGATCCAGTAGTTAGCACCAGTAGTTTTGGGGTTCAGTTGACCTTCTCAAAGTATTCCTTTGAGCCCTCTGGAGTTGGCTTGATCTAAAACCGACAAAAAATTCTAATGAGTCTAAATGTCAACAAGCCCTAAAAACAACACAATTACAAAGTTTATTGCTGGCCAAATCCTACCAGTTCACAACAACTTAAAGCTAATAATAATACATGTGTATAAGTGTATAACAAGGTTTGATTCACTTTAAATCTTGGTTTAAGAATTTTTTAATTGTAATATAAGTATATAATAGTATATTTACATTACAGACACAATGTGATCATACCATGGCATTCCAGTTAAAATAGGTAAAATCTTACTGTGGGCGACTTCGGAGTCCAGCTGGCAGGACAGACTTCACCATGGGTTTCCACAAACTGGAAGGCCTTAACCAGACGGAGGGTTTCCTCAACAGAGCGCCCAACTGGCAGGTCATTTACACTCATGTGTTTGATCACTCCATTCGGATCAATAATAAAAAGACCCCTATAAAGTAAAACATCACTAGGTGATGGATCAATTCCCCCTTAAAAAGAAAATTATCCAACATGGCAATGCACGAGAAGAAACTAACAGATTACAGAAATTACAATAAAAGGTTTTGAAAAATGTCTAAGTCAGCTAAAATAAGAAATGCATCACATAAATAGCAGTACAAGTTACATTTGTAATTTCTGCTACCTTAAAGCAATTCCAGGACCCTCCAACAGGACCCCATAGTCTCGGGAGACTTGCTTTGAGAGGTCAGCCAACAGGGGAATGTGGATTTTCCCTAAACCTCCACTCTACAGGAAAACCAGAGTAGCAAAAGTTCAGTCAATGAGCTTAGCAGTTGGCATGGTTTAGGCATTTCTGATGTCAGTTTCAGATCTAATCCCTTGATCCTATTTAGAGAACTGAGAATGTATTGAATATGTAAAACATAATCTGTAAAATGTATCTGCATGTTGCACCCTGTACTGCACAGTATATTGTGCATTTTTAATTCAAACAACTTATCAATGTGTAAAGTGAAGAGAGGGAGTGGCAGAGGAGGTGGAAACCAAACCTGACCAGCAGCATATACCTTTCTTGGGGTGTTGGTCCAGGCCAGGTGGGTAAAGTGAGAGTCCACAGACACACCAACTACCTCACAGTTTACATCATGAAACTCATTGGCCTTGTCACTGAAAGCGATGATTTCTGTAGGGCAGACAAATGTGCTGCCAAGTGGGAATAAATGAAGATGCATTAAAATGACTTCATAGAAACTTATTCACTTATTTGTAATTATAATGCAAGCCGTGTTCCTAAGAATGTTCTAGCTATAATGACACAATCCTAAGCATGACTAAATGCTGTATTCACAGCATATGCACAATTCATATTTATGCGTATTACACCGCTCTCTTGAATACTTGATTCTAATAGGTCAATCACAGACAATTCTGTGGTCAAATATTTTCGTGTAATGACCACTAAACTGTACAAGGGTCATTGACAAGTAAGGCATGTAATGTGGCGTAACCATCAAGATAAAGGTATTAAAATACTTTCCTTAAGTGTACACAACATTATCATTTGTTTCAAAAAAGTCTTTCATGGTAATTCTAACAAATATCATCAATGTTTGAGTCAAGAATATCAAGATGTTTTTCTCAGGGTTCCTGCATATGAACAAAATGTGCTTTTTCATAAAAAAAAAAAATAAAAAAAAAAAAAAAGGAAACATATTGATATTTAATGATGAAAATATATTTTTATATTTTATATTTTAAACTTCACACACAGTCATGAGAGGGGCTCTTCTATGGGGCTCCTCTCAATTTAAAAAAAGTTTCACATGACAACAGAATGGCTACCAACATGTTACACCACATGACTTTGATTTGGTGGACAAAAGTTTTTCAAATATTAATCATATCTTAAAATAAAATGGTTTCACTGCTTTTTTTGCTTTTTTTTATTTATTTTTTTATAAATAATGATAAAAGATGCACTACTCATGCCAAAATTTCTTCTTTTCAAGAATTGCAGCTTTTAATGAGGCAGATTTTTTTTTTTTTTTTTAAGTCTCCAGACATTTTTCACTTTAAGCCTCAAAAGAAAAACTATAAAAATAGCTTTGAACTCAGTAATCGAACACATATTCATCAAAGAAGATGTGTTGTGCAAATTGCATTTGCAATGTACCTTTGAATAATTTAATAGGTCTGGGGGAAATATGAGCATCACAACATTGACCCTTAACTGACCACTCTGTCCAGAACATAGTGCATTATAAAGAAAATTTACAATTACCAACAAATAACTTACAAATCTAGTGGGTAGAAGAAAAGGACAAGGTATTTGCCCTTGAAATCTTCTAGGCTGATATCCTTGAATTCTCCATTAAGAACAGCAGTGCCTTTGAAGTGTGGTGCTGGCTGAGTGACTGCTGGAGCCCATCTAGTTGCGCCTTAAATTTGCAAACATATACAATGGAGGTGTAATGCAGATATAATTTTCAATGCAAAAAAAAAAAAAAAAAAAAAAAAAAACTGCCATAGCTGATATTTTCTTTATTCTTTTGTTTAATAAATGTGGACGTCTCATCACTCTTCTAACACTTACTGATTGAGAAGCAAGCTTTTTGTGCAGCAATGCTGGGAAGGGTTCGTGGAGCCCTAATCACTGATGCTCCATTGCGAGGAATGAAGGCCTTCAGTCCATTAACTGTAACTCTTTTTGTCTGTAGTGTAAGGGAGGACATGCAGTCATGAAAGAGCCGTTGTGCACGCCGGTTATCATATCAGATAACGGAACTAACATGGTGCACTTGTAAAAACAACTAATAAAAAACAGACACACGTGTGCCCATTTATCCATAACAAAAGGTCTGCGTAATACGTACGTAACAACTGTTTATAAATACAGCAGTCATTATAGTGCACAACTTCTGACAGTTCATTTGACAGTGCACGTTATATAATAGGTAGAAAGGTTAAATACCGCAAAACGTATCTAAGAACTGAACGTCGACTCGGATTCTAACCAAACCAAACTTCCATTTGAGTGTAAATAATAATACAAAATACATTGCAACACTTCACTACAAAGGGATTACTATTACTACTACTACATGAAACTTACAGAAGTCCCGAGAAGTCTCCCGACAGCGGCTGCCATGTTGCCAGTGTGCTCAACAGTGCACTGCGAAGATCACCGTGAGCGTCAAAGCTTCTTCTTCTTACGTTTTTAAGTGGCGGTTGGCAAATCAGCTTATACGTGCTTTACCGCCACTTACTGGACAGGAGTGTGGATCAGAAGATTTGGCAGGATGTGGGGAAGGGACATTTTTTTTTTAATAATAATAAAATAAATAATAATAATAATAATAATAATAATAATTAACCATATCTTTTTTAAAAGTGAAGTTTAGTTTCAATTTTTCAAGTATTTCTTTTAATTCCTTTCTTTCCTTTACAGTCCATCATCACATGTTGGACAGATTCTGGCTGATTGCAATGTAAACATTCCATTTGTATGTCTACCTATTAAATGAAGTGTCTTGTTGAGCCCTGTGTGTCCAATTCTGAGACGAGTGATAACCATTTCTTCACTTCAGTTTTTTCCCCCATCTCTCTTTTCATGCCAACAGAGCTTTGCATATTATACAAATGTCTTCCGGTGTCATTAATATCCCAATATTCCTGCCATATTTTTGAGTTTGATCTTTTATGATTGCTTTAGCTTCAGCTTTACTTAATGCAATCTGTAAATCTACTGTTGGTAACTTAAGAGATTGTTTAGCTAACAGATCCACTTCTTCATTTCCTTTCACACCAACATGTGCAGGAACCCAAACAAACCATACATTCAAACCTTTATTATGTAATCTGTTTATTGTTTGATATATTTCATTTAGAAATATATCAAACAAGTCTGCATGATTTCCCTGATTTTATACTTATGAGTGCAGACAAACTATCAGATGCAACTAAAACATTTTTTTTCTTCTACACACTGTAATCCTAATATAATGAAAGATGATCTGTTGTTCTTTTCTTGATAGATTTTCCACATTGTGGGATGTACACTGCAGCACCTGTGCGTCCATTTTCAGGGTTCTTTGAACCGTCTGTGAATATCATTATTTTATTGGAAAAATTATTTTCTAAGTAGCTTTGGACAATAAACCAGACAGGTATTTGTTTCGATTTATCTTTTATTTCCTCATGTATTTGTAAATCAATAAATGGCATCATAAACATCCAAGGAGGGATATCTGAATATGGGACAGTAGGACAATATTGCATATTATGCAAACCTATTTTTCTTGCTTTCGCATTCACAATCCATCCAAAATTCCTGAAATCTGAATTACTATGTTCCCAACACTCCTGTACAATAGTCTTTGCAGGGTGCGATTCATTGTGCCCTTGCAGATTAACCCAATATGAGAGCATAAGTTTAATTCTTCTAATACACAACGGCATCTCTCAACATTTCAGCCTGTATTGCCGCAACTAGAGATGTTTTAAAAGCCCCACTACATATTCTTAGGGCTTGAGCTTGTTCTGTATCTAGTTTTTTTAAGATTAGTTTCTGCTGCTGACATATAAGCTATACAACCATAATCAAAAGTTGATCTCATAAGGGCCCAGTATACACTTAGCAATGAAGACCTAGTTGCTCCCCAATCTCGTCCTGATAAGCAACGCAAGATATTTTGGATTTTCTTGCATTTTGTTTATCTATGTGTTGTCTCCATGTAAGCTTTTCATCAAATAAAACTCCAAGAAATCTAATTACCCTAACTTCAAGTTCTTTACCATATAATTTCAATTAAATTTGTTTATGTCGCTTAGAGAAGCAAATTATCTGGGATTTGATTGTAGATCATTTGAAACCCCATTTATATGACCGTTGTTCTATCACCTTAACTGCTGTGTGCATTTTCTTTTGCATGTATTCTAGATTTCTGCCCCTAATCCAAAGGGCCCCATCATCCGCATATAGCAATTTTCCTATACCATCTTCAACTTGTACAAAAATATAATTTATCGTTATATTAAATATCAGCGGACTTCATACGCTACCTTGCGGTGTTCCATTTTCTACAAAGTACAAACTAGAATACTCCTTCCCTACTTTAATTTCTATTGTTCTACCAAACAGGAAGTCTAACACCCAGTTGTATAGTCTACTCCTTATACCTAATTTATTTAGTTTAATAAGGAGTCCTTCTTTCCAAAGCATATCATATGCCTTTTCGCTGTCAAAAAAGACAGCTACTACCATTTCTTTATTCGTCTGGACTTTCTTAATCTCTGATTCAAGATATAATATAGAATCCATAGTATTTCTTCCTTTGCGGAATCCACTTTGATATGGTGAGAGTAAACCTTTACTTTCTAGAACATATGCAAGTCTCTCAGTTACCATCCTTTCCATTGTATTCCCTAACTGAGAGGTTAAGGCTATTGGCCTATAGATTGATGGGTCTGACAATCTTTCCCAGGTTTTAGAATTGGTACAATAACTGACTGTTTCCATGCTGATGGGATTTTGCCTGTTTCCCATACTCTGTTAAATAACCTTAGAACTTCAGCCAGTGAGCCATCTTCCATATGAGCTAACATTGTATAGCAGACATTATCTTTTCCTGGAGATGTTTGCCGTGCATTTAAAAAGGCTTTCTTTAATTCAAACATATTAAAAGGTAAATCTGTGTTATCCCCTATAATAATTCTTTTGATTGCTACATGTGGATTTATTTCAAGTATATTGTTCCTTTCTTGTTTAGCTTTGTCGGATACATTTTCAGAGCTTTGAATCTTCACTAGCACTTGCGCTATCATCTCTGCCTTATCTATATTACTAATTGCCTTTTTTACTATTTTTACATAATACCAGTATTTCATGCTTTCTTTTTATGCCACTCATTCTTCTGATAATTGAGTCTGTCTTCCTATACTATTGCAATTCCTCCAATATTCATGTTTTGCTGTTCTTATATTTTTCCTAACTATTGCTTGTGCTCTTTATATTGTATGTGTCAAATGAATGATGTTTCTTTAATAGTCTAAATGCTTTATTTCTATTTTTGACAGCTTTCCTACAGTTTCCATCCCACCAGGGAACACTCTTTTTTTCCCCTTACCCTCTTTACTTTTTGGAATTGTTTCCGCTGCTGTCTGTATAATTGTGGAGACCAGATTTTCATTAAACTCATCCACATTTGTTTGGGGGGGAACTGCAGGTTGATCCATTAATACAAGTACAATTATCCTGGCAAACATTTGATATTGCTAACAATCCACAGTAGACTGACTTTGGGACATTTAGAGCATCAACAAACGAGTCTATATATTCATTAGGGGAACTTAAAAATTATAGTACAATACACCAAATTATTTTATATGACCACCCGGTATACACAAACTCCTTACACAGCAAATCTCTGAAACACATAAATATCCACAGAATACATAAATACACACCATCAATGATTAGTCAATACATGCCATTACTCCCACTCAAGCTAAATACATAGCTGTCGTCAATTACATTACAGAATGCATATGGAGAGAGAAACACCTGCCCTCATACCCCCACTCACACACACGCTCATGATAATAAACGCCGAGGGACGAATAAATAACATTACACATAACATTCAATGAGGCCTCCCGGAGAAAAGAAACCCACAAGCATGTAAAACAAATAACCTATCAACAAAATGTACTGCTGGCTTCCTAAACCGCTACCGGACGTGGGATACAGCATTCGTAGAACACATCAACAGCGGCCACCTAAACCTCGAGTTCAAGATTACCCCGAAGTCGCAAATAACCCCTCCCAATTTACTCACGGCGTTTTCGCAGCCAGCCCACGTCCCGGTACGGCAGCTCCGGTTTAAAAAATAAATAAAAAATAAATAAAATTAGCAGTACCAAAACCCCCCCTAACAACAGAAATCATACTTTTATAGCTTCTCGCCCATAGTGCTAATACAAAACAGGTGTGTAACCTACTATTCTCCCCCCCGGGAGCGATACTACAGGTGATTCCTCACCCCTCACCAGTTTGTTTGGTATCAGCATTAACATCGGCGTAACTGTCTAGCTCATGTTTAGACAGACCAACAATATTTGGATATTTATTTGACATTCTTCATCTGGAACTCTTCACTTCTGCAGTTGACAGTGTGTTTCAAAATCACAGACAACTTGTTATATTAAAATATATTATTATAATTAAATTCCACCATGAGAGTCTGCACATGACATCCCCGTTCAGTCGCGAGGATTTAGTTTATAAATGATCTTTTCGTTTAGAAATTAGATTACTTACAACAATATTAACATTACCAGATGTACCCCTAACACTTCAAAAGGACAGACATAATAATAATTTCCCCATGTTTCCTGTTTTCCTCAATAAATTCCTTCGCTTCCACCATGCAACACTGAGCAAACGGCATAGATGGTTTAGAAAGACCAACAATTTCAAACAAAACTATAACTCCAGTTGTTACACGACAACGAATGCCATATCAAACATATGTAACCTGATTTTGTCTTAAGTTTTGCAAACCCTTAAATGTATTATTCAGCTATATAGCAACAGAGAAAGCATTAAAAGCATAAGATTACATGTTTACTGATAGTGGTACCTGGTGGCCAAGGTTGGTACTGCATGCATTTTTTTGAAGAGAGAAAAAAAAAATTTTTTGAAGAAAGAAAAAAAAAATTGTTTTTTGAAGACAGAAAGAGAGAGAAAACTCTTCAAAAATGTTTTTTTCTGTCTTCAAAATTTTTTTTATCTCTTTGTCTTCAAAAGAAAATTCTCTTTTTTGTTTCACAAAAATACAGTGAATTCACAAATAAATAAAATGAGATTTGCAAATAAAAAAAAAAGATTTACAAATATATTTAACTCAAACACAACTGTCCACCATTCATTTGTAAATTGCGTGCATTTGTGGATCGCTTCTTGCACATTTGTGGATGTCGTTCTATCTTCAACCAATCACGCTTCGTTTTACTATCAGGACGGGACCAGATTCACAGCTCTCATGAGCATGGAATCAAGCACATACAGATAAGCTCCAAGGCTGCAAACTCTAAGAAACAGATGCCATCAGAGGAATACTAGATTTAAAGTTTGTATAATTTCCTCTCGGTTATAAACATGTGTAGTGTCTTGTTAAATGTCGACTGCTGAAAATTGCCCATTTGTGGAGTGTCTTGATCATTAGCTTTAACCTGGCTGACTGTATGAGTCTGCTATTTTAATTTTAACCAATTTTCTTGACTGAAAGTGTCGTCAAAACCTTTACTCTTAATGTTACATGGCAGATCCAAACAGACACACTACTAGACACTACAAAATATCAGTAGTACAGATAGTGTCTTTATAAAACATGAATAATATTAGATGATCTTAGGAGCACAAACCATAAATTAATACCCTATATTACACAGTGTACAATAGAGTGTGTTCATACTGTTACTCTATTTCATACATATTACTTATCTACAATGTGTGATAGTACCATTGAATGGTATTAAGTTGTCTTACTTGCTTAGTAAAGTGTTAGTACCTGGAAACCAAACTCCAGCTAACGTCTGTAATGAATAAGTAAACTGATTTCTATCTATCTATCTATCTATCTATCTATATATATGTTTTTTTAGCTTGTCTAGCTGCTTTCAATGTAATGGTGGTGAGAAGTTAAGAATCAGAGAATGGAATATGAGAATTTGATTCTAATGGGAATGCAGTTGGAGTCTCAAAAGAAGCTGGTTTCAAGGTCAGACTGCAAGAAAAGCATGTCAGCAAAACTGCATTGTCATTTTGTGCTTCTGAAATTGAGTCACTATAGATGAGGGTGTTATTGCACTGTTCTGTTGCTTTATGATGTAAACCTAACATGTGATTGGTATTATTATTTTTTAAGCCTCTTGTCTAATCAGCCATTGTTTTAACTGATTTAATGTTTTCCACCATCATCTGTTGGTCTTAGGCTGTAAATGAGACAGCAATCTCAATATCGACTCACTTTGGCACCACTGCAGCTGTCTACAGTCTACTGCTAACCCTCATCAAAAGGTACTAGCCTTCCATTTCAAGAGTATTTGTTCTATGCTTTGATAGTGAAAATGTGAACTCAGCTGTCAATGTTTTAGGGCTAAGTTTGTCCAGAGGAACCCAATGATAATCGCCCCTGTACAACACATCAGTACTGCCATTGTTTTTGGTCTGATGATTCCTGTGTTCTTCAGTCTGTTTCCACTGCTTGGCAAGGTAAGATACATTGGAAAATTGATAAATAATTATTTGTTGGTAGTGCTGATCTATAATTTATCCGCAGATAAATGTTGTTTTCCATGTAAAAAATGGAATATCATTTTCCATTACCAATATAAGAACTTAATCTGCAAAAAGAGGTTTTGGAATTTTGAAGGAGCATTTAGAAGAGGACTTTCATTCACTTGCCAGTAACAAGGAACTGTTTTACCACAGAGGACTCTGATATTGTAACTGAAAACTACTTGAGGGTGACTTTTATTGACAGGTTTTGCTCACACAAAATGACAATGAAAGCAATACAGAATGCTAAGTCAACTGCATTTCAAGATAGTGGTTAATAGAACCATTTTAAGATTGATGAGACCATACGTTCTTTACTCACAGGTCACCTGTACCATAAAACGGGTTTATGAGCTCTTACAAAATAAGAAATACTCTTTGACCAAAGAAAGAAGTAAGGCTTTGAGGTTTTGATGTTTATTTAATAGCTGCATTTCAGGCTGAAACGGTCTGGGCATTGCATTGAATATGGAATTCACCAAATAATGCTAATGCGTTTATAAATTATTCCCACTGCTTCTGAGTGTATGTCAATTAAATTCCTATTACCATTAATATTTACCGGTAATCATTTTTTGTATAATTAGCAATCACATATACATTTAACAAAATATAGCTGAGAAAACAGCATTTTTATCTCTGCTATTGAAATGATTAGGACAGTGATTAAGAAATTAGAGAAGTACAGCTTGAACATCCTGTTTTTTCAAGATATATTGCACACATTGTAAGAAATTGAAACTGTGGGAACCAAGTTCCATTTCATTAGTATAGACCTTTGTATTAACAACCAGCAATACATAATCAGTATACAATCAAGAACAAAGTACTTTCACATGAGCAGTCAATAGATTAATTAACAGTATAACTTTAAAAATGGGTTTTGTCACTCAGTAATACTTTCAGTACTTTTCTGTCTCATTTCGGTCTGTTACTCGGATTACTGCTATTCTTGAAGTGCAAGTTCCCATACCATCAAGGTATTATTCTTTACAGATATGCCTTTCATTTAGATGAATTAGGCAACCATCTGACTTTCTTTTGAGAAATCGTATCAAAGAGTTCAAACAAAAAAGGCTAATGAAAAAACATGGTTACAAAAAACTCAGAAATGCTTGCAAAGGAAGTGTAAAAAATGTTCCTTGGCTCAAAATCCAAGTACTATAGGTTTGACTTAGAAATATGTCATATCCAATGTTTCATTATCACATTTCTTAATGATATAATGCACGAGGGGTCATGTTTAGCCATATTCCAAATACCTTTATATCCCTGTCACAGCCGCAAATGAGTTTTCTAAACACTGATGTTTATAAATATATATAAAAAATTATTATTATTTTGTTTTATTTATTTTTTTTCAAATTCCAAAACTGATGGTAATATTCTCTCTGAATGATGACTGAGTCATGTCAGTGATGAACGGGATGCACTGATTGGTCAGATCTTCAGGAGTTGCTCAGCTGCAGCTAAGTGGAAGAGGAAGTTTTCAGTAGCTGGGGGGTAGTGCTGTTGCTTCAGAGTCTCCAAAGTCAATTTAGAATTCTCTACTTCATCAGCAAGAGACATCAGGTTACTGAGGATCTCCTTAGTTTTTAATGAAATATCCTGAAGACAGATTTAAATGTAGAAAAAAAGAGGCTTGTTTGATTATAAAAACAGTAACAAGTAACAAGAATGTACTCCTTTGGAATAAAAAAAAAAAGTCTAGGAAAATTTAGATGCTTCAGATTAGGCCATGCAACACGTGCTGCTGATCATGTGGCATTTATGATATTTTCAATGACCTTACTTGTTCTTAACTCACCTTAATGACCTGTGCATCTGTGCGATCAGCGTCATCTGCAGCCTGGACAATGAAGTGGCCGATCTCTTTATGGAGTTTTCCCATAGCCATTGCCTCTATAAAAAAAGATCCCACAGCATAATGAAAGGTAGGTACTTCAAATCAAACCAAAATTAAATTCACTCCCACTCAAAATGCAGAGTTGAAACACTCACCTTTGGCATTTTGCGATATAGTGATCTCACTGTCTGGAAGATTAACATACACATCAAACAGGTCTGATCGGTCTCTGACTTCTGGATCCACAAACCCCGCAACATACCCTACAGAGATAGGGAACACGGAGATTCATTCAAAAATGTTTTTTCTGTGTGGTTTCTCCCAAAACAGCTTTCCCATGAAACCCAGTAGTGCTTTGTGGGAAATAATACCTGTGCAGATCTTGAGGTTTTCCAGTTCATTATCATCCAGGTGAACAAAAGGGTGGAGGATGGACCAGTCTTTTCTATGCCATACCAGGCCAGGAAGTGCTCTGGGTTTTAAAAGGAAATTGTTTTTTTTTACCACTTCCAGCCTTTTAAGTGGATGACTTTTTCACCATAACCAGGCCTATTCAACTAGTGGCGCACTGGCCAAATTCAGACCATGTGAGGTTGTTGGTTGACTGGCCTTAGGGGCTGTTCCCACTGAACACGTTTTGTGTCCGTTTTCCTATATAAACATGAGCCAGACGGACGTCACGCCATGTCTCAATGTTTTTAACAGTGTGCTATGCAGGAGTGCCACATTTTATAGACACTTCCAGAGGTTGCACTACAAATAATCATCATCAGTCATATTGACGGAATGGGAAGATTAAAGAACTAAAATCATGTACAACTGACAAGCGTGAGTTCGTAGAACCAGAAAAGTTCTATTCATTAATTTGGTCAAGAAATTCAATTTGAAAAGTCAAAAGTTAAAATCATTGCCTCTAAAACAAACTTCACTGTTATTGTTCAATTAAAGTGTTTGTAACCATCTGATTTATTTTCTATTATGGACCAATTTTAAAAGCACTTTTTAGTTTGTTTGTTTTTTTGTCTCAAGTTACCTGTTTTTTTTGTCTTGTTTTTTTTTCTTCAGAATTTCTTGCTAAGTGGAAATATTTCTCATGATAAATAAAATTAAAGCTATAAACACAGAAGTTTTATTAATATAGTGAACAAATATTATTGGCCTTCTATAACAGGATATCTGTAGATAGAAGCTCTTTGTAAACAAAATATTCTGGCTTGGCCCACATGCCCCGAAGATTTTTGTTAATCTGGCCCACATGTCAATGGAAGTTGAATAGCCCTGCCATAAACATTTGACAAAGCTTCTCTGTTACATTACCACAGGACATAAAGGTTAAGATACTTAATATTTTCCAATTAATAGTTGCTATGGTGACATCTCAGCAGTATATGATGAACTGTACCAGGATAATACAAATTATGTCCTAAAAGGTCAGAATACAGGCTGCTTCAAATAACTCCTGCCTTGCCAAAATGGCCTTGAGCAAGGCAGCAAACTTCAGGCAACTCCAGAGTAACTGCAAGAGTGCTGCAAGTTGCTTTGGATAAAAATCTTACACTAAATGACAGGTCAGCAAACAAGCAAATTGTTAACGATTAATGAGCATTTCCACTTACCTTGTAAACTCCAGCAGTGCCTCAATCCGCGGATGATATACCACCACTCTTTTCTTCAGCATTAGTGCAGTGTAAAGTATAATGGTCTCCATACCAAACTGAGACACAACATCTAAAATAAAGATTAGACATCTCATGAGGTCTTAAAAACGAGCAAACGTGGAGCCTATCCCATTCATGTTATTCCAGCCTGATCTCATGAAATTTAAGTGAAAATGACAAAAGTTTTGCAATTCAAAATGTACATGCTGTATAACACATTTGGCTGCCGTTTTCCAGTGAAATGTCCAGCTGAGGGTGCCAAAAGTAAGTAAAATGGTGTCGTAATCAGATGCGGATTTAAGGTGAATTTTAGATCGTTGTTTCTAAAACTTCTGTCTTTACCTAACCAATAATGTTATAAAATATAAATGAGACGTTTAAAAAAGACATCCTTACCAAATCAACGCCTAAACTTAACCAATAGTGTTTTAAAATGCAGAAGCAAAATTAAAAAGCACATTTTCTGAAGCAACCACACAATTTCATTCCGCTTCTATGACTCATTTCACATATCAGCTTGAGTTCATGGCTGGACTTGAACCACGGTCTTCTGATTCTACATCCAACACCCTATCAGGTGAGCTACCGCACAAGTTAATCATGTTGGATTGATGATTAGCTTGTGCGGCAGCTCACCTGATAGAGTAAAAGTGTGTCAATATCACAAATTACTCTGGGTCGGAGTAATAGAGAGAAAAATATGTATTTATAAAATCATAATCAGCCATTAAAGTGAACGAAACACTCAGTTGTTGTAGCGCCTCTAGTGTTCATTTCACCTGGAAACTGCAGGGAATTGTACCTGGAGACACATATAACAAGTTTTGCAAAAAATGTTTATAGAGTCATGTTTTCACTATGAGACCAGGTTGCGTTATACAGAATCAAAACCAAGACCTTTTATGGAGCCAGCCAAGTAAGCTTTCCTGATGTCATAATCTTTGATGAGGAAGGAGCCATTCTCATCACTCTGGCATATGCCTTTGGTCAGAACAGCAATGTAGCCTTCCATCATCTTCACAGGACTTCCATGTTTCACATAAGTCCTTAACAAGAACATTTTGTTACAGATGTAACATCAGGAACACACAGCAAATGAACATATATTCTTAGAATTGGCACAAAACTGTCATGTTAATTGGTTTTACGAAACAGTAACATGTTAATGTTGTCCATGCGGAGAACGGTAGGGAACCTCCACTAACTGATTTTCACTTTTGACAAATTAAACCTACCTGCACAGAACTCTACTGAATGCAGCATATTTTTCAGGATTAAAGTCCTTAGCTGTGACAACTATTGAAAAATGTGTCACCTGAGAATGAAATTGAATAGTCAGTAATCTAACATAGTTTAAATCAAACATATAGATGAAAACTAGAAATGATTACAGTCTATCTACACAGTACATGATACGTAAAGAACAAACCCACATGAGGAGATATTAAAACAGTTGTCAGATTCATTACAGAAGTTAAAGGTGTACTCAGTAATTTTTGTTAATGTCATCTTGGACTTCCATTGACACCTAGGGGTGTAGATGCAACATCATTCAAACACAACAGCTTTCAGTTATCGATGCCATTGTAGAAATGTACTTTTCACAATCATGCATAATTAATTTAATCCATGAGTGTCCAATAACAGGGCGGTTACTGAGATTAATGGAGTAGTATTCAGCAGGTCATGTGATTCTAACATGGCTGCCCTCATGAGGGGACCCTCTCTGTGTAGAATAAAACAGCTTTTATAAAGTAACTGATATGACTGGAGACTTCATGATTTATAGACATGTTTCAAATAACAATTAATTTCTTTAGGAGTAAACCTTTTTTAATGTGGAAAAAAAATGTATGAGTTCACTTTTAAGAAAGAGTCTAAAAATCAAGTTATAATTTTAAGGTTCATTTGAGCACAGGCCTGTATACTCTCAGGATAGTAGTTACGTCTTAATTATGTCTTGTACCTTTTTAAGCGCAGTGGGTTCCTGAACCTCTACAGTGCTGATGTAGTACCAGATTCTGCAGTACTGTCCAAACACAAACGTGTGCAGCACTTGATTGACCAAAGTCAGGCAACATTTTCTCATCAGAACCTCTCGCAGATCTGCACTGATGGAGGGATAGCACCAAACCCAAAGGGTGTCTGCATTCACATCTTTCTCTGTACATGGGGACAAAATAGGCTGTGTCTCGTTTGGAAGGATGCGTCCTCCGGAGGTCGCATTTGTCGGCAGCATACGCCATCGAGGCTGTCTCGTTTCAGAAAAGCGAGCAGGACACTTCAAATGCAGCCTTCGAATGCTACCTTCTTTCACGGGAATCCGGAGGGTGCATGAGGTGTATCGTTCGTGGGCACTCACAACCCACAATTCTTTGCTTCAATGGAAATGTCTAAAAAAATTACGCCAATTTGCCCGTAAATATGATGTTCAAACACAAGTAATGTTCGGTAGCAACAGATCTGCAGGGGTAGTTATATTAAAAGAAAAATTCAAAGGACAAGTTAACAGTAAACAAACAGATACTGAAGGTAGATGGATAATTCTACATGTTAGTATTGATCTCTCTCACTTTATTATAGTGAATGTTTATGCCACTAACAATAAGCAGAATAATAATAATTTGTTTTTAACAATTGAGAGTAAAATTAACCAAATGAGTTCTAAATTTCCTTGTGCAAAAATTATTTGGGGTGGGGACTTTAACACTGTTATGGATGAAGAAATAGACAGATGGCCTCCAAGAAACAATGAAAAAACATGTGATTTAAAACACATATGTGCAAGAATGGATCTTTTAGATATTTGGAGATATATATACCCACACCAAAGAATATATACCTGGAGTAATAATGATTTGACTAAACACTCTCGTATTGATTTTTGGCTAATTTCTGCAGACAGTGCAAATAATGTTGAATTAGTTAAAATTGATACTTCAATATTAACTGATCATAAGGCTATAATGTTGGAGATCCAGTTGGTCCAATAAAAGCCTATTGGAAGTTGAATAAAACCTTGTTAGAGAATGAATGGTTCACAAATAAAGCTGTTGAAATTATAAGGAAATATTGGAAACGGGCATGTACCCTTAATAAATTTGGTCACAATTGGTAATTAATGAAATTTGAAATAAGGAGCATAGCTATATGTTTGGGGAAAAAAATCTGCCAAAATAAAAAGAAAGAAAATAAATTAATTGAAGAGATAGTGAAATTATCCAGTAAGCAAATTTTAACAAATGAAGAATTTACACAATTGGCCTCCTTGCAGTTACAATTAAACACAATTTATGAAGATAAAGCTAGAGGTGCCTTTATAAGGAGTAGACAGAAGTGGATGAAACAAGGGGAAAAGAACACGAAATATTTTTTTTAATTTAGAAAAACAGAATTGTGAAATATCATCTATACGTAAACTCATGATTAATAACAGAGTATGTGAAAACAATAAAGAAATTGCTGAATATGTCACTCAGTTTTATAAAAATCTTTACACTTCAGATCCTTATAATGACATAGAAACAGATTTATTTTTGAGTACAACAAAGAAAATAGATGAAGAATTTAAATTATTTTGTGACAAAGATATTAAATTGGAAGAGGTTCAAAACTGTATTATGGGATTAAAAGATAATAAGTCTCCAGGGAACGATGGGCTTATAAGTGAATTCTATAAGCTGTTCAATGTTCAGTTATCTCCTTTTTTTAGTAGCCATGTTCAAAGAATCTATAGCATACAGGGAATTACCTGCAACTCTTAAACAGGGTCTTATTACAATTATTCCTAAGCCTAATAAGGATACATTTTATATTGACAACTGGAGACCAATTACCCTTCTGAATAATGATGCAAAGCTGTTTGCTCTGATTTTTGCAAGAAGATTAAAGAAAGGTCTGGAAGAAATTATTGATGAAGAACAATCAGGGTTTATGACTGGGAGACATATTAGTAATAATATTAGGTTAATTTTAGGTATAATTGATTACAATTGTTACATACCAAATGATTCATTCATTTTATTTATAGACTTTTACAAAGCCTTTGATACCGTGGGTCATAAGTTTATGTTTAGATGTATTGAATATTTTGGTTTTGGAGAATACTTCCAATAAGCTATTAAAACCATTTACAATGGATGTAATAGTTCAGTCAAATTAACAACAGATACAACTAGTAGATTTGAGATTAATCGAGGTATACAGCAGGGTAGCCCATTATCTCCATTCTTGTTTTTATTAGTTACTCAAATGATGGCCCTACACATAAAAAGAGCAGAATTTGAAGGTATTAGCGTATTAGGAAGAGTGTTTAAATTGTGCCAATTGGCAGACGATACTACTATTTCTCTTAAAAATGACTTAGAAGTAATAAAGGTGGTTAGTTGTATTAAAGAGTTTTCTTCAGTATCAGGTCTAAAAATGAATAGTAATAAATCTGTGCTGTTTTCACTTAAAACATGTGATTTAACAGAATTAAATGGTATTCCCATCAAGCATACGGTTACATATTTAGGAGTTATCATAGATAAATTTGACAATGAACGCAGTGTGCTTAACTTCAGACCTATAATTAACAAAATTAAAAGGAGATTTAATGTATGGCTTCAAAGAGATTTATCCCTGAATGGAAGGGTCTTACTGTCTAAAGCAGAAGGGTTATCAAGATCTGTATGTGTCTTTAGCCTTAGATATGCCATCTGGTGTATACACTGTTGTGTTTGATGCCATACCTCAGCAGGTTACACATTTTGTAAGAGCTTGTGGAAGTGATATTTCTGAGACAATATATGTTAAAGACAGCATGTTTATAGGAGATACTGATATCCTTAAACACCATTGTACCAATAAACATTAGAAATATTATAATAGATGAAATGGCTACTCATAAAAGTTAATTGTGGAACAATGTGTTTAGAAATATAAACTGGACTAAAGCTTGGAATATTTGTGAAAAATATTGTTTAAATAATAAAGTAAAAGTTTTACATGGTATATAACCAGCTAAATGTGTATTAGAGAGATTTCATTTGGATATTGTTTATTCCTGTGATTTTTGTTCAATAGAAAAAGGATCCATTGTCCATCTTTTTTGTAATTGTGTATACTCTAAGATTTTTTGGGTGGATATGGAAAATTTTATCAGAAGGAAAACCAAAATTATATTCAAGCTTAAAAATGTTGATATATGTTTATATTATTCCAATGAAAATAATAATAATAATTTTATTTTTCTTGTACAACTTTTTATTATCTTGAGGAAGTTCCACATAAGAAGAAATGGTCAGGGTCCAAGCCAAATTTCATTCATTTTCTCCAGGAGATCAAGAACTACAGCACCTGTTTGGGGAATATTGTCAACAAAAAAGCAAAAAAGACGTAGTATTTTTCGTAGCTACTTTTTTGATTAAAATGTTCTGTACACTCTGGTATATTTATGTATATTTCTGTATACTGTTGTATATTATATTCTTTAAATAAAAATAAAAATAAAATAAAAAAACGTAATGTAAATTCCCAAGTTGAAGTACCTCAGTAGATGGGTGCAGAGTACAAAATATGTATAATTATATTAATATATAATTAAAATAAAGTATTGGACTAAAACTACACCTGCAAAATCTATTTTATTTTCTGTCTACATCATTATAACTCTCCTAAAATTTACCTCATACATTCCCTTCTAAAGGGAATTTGTTACCGTCTCACTCATAGCGCTCGCGCTTGTTAAAGAGTGGCGTGCTGTCATAGCAACCATGTTACGTTCCGTTTCCGTTTGTCCTACGAAGGCCATCTCGTTTAAACGAGTACGCTCAGTATAATACAGCCTTCAAAGGACGCGTCCTACCTAGCATGCAGCCTTCCAAACGAGACAAAGCCATAGTTATTCAACTTATAATACATAAAATATAGTATTTTGATCTTACCAATTAGTCCAAGACTCAGTATCAGGTCGGGCGTAGCCATATTCCATAACTCGTCCCCGTAAGTTAGTTATTTATCTGAATAATTTCTGAAAAGTATATGCTTACAGTTTGGATTCGTGAGTCAGCACAGAAAGACACAACCCACCGTTGAATAAGCCTGGACAATTTATCCAGGTGAACATGAAAATGATAAAGCACAGACTTGATACGGTCCTCGTCGCAAAGTTTACCACTGGAATCTGTCAATGTGTATCCAGCTGAAGTTTTCTTATGAAGACACAAGCGTTCAAAGTGTCAATCGGTTCTTTAGTACAGTTGTAAAAAAATCCCTGGTATGTGTGACCGAGGAAATAGCTGAACAAAAGCAAACAGAGACTAAATTAAGTTGTATCACACTGAAGGAATCTACTGGTCAAGTGATCAAGCTTCTTCCGGGTTTTTTCTTTCTTTCTGTGAGTTAGTCTCTGGTTAAACTAAAAATATCGAGCTACATACTGCCGCCTAGTGTGTTGGTGCGAAAACATCTTCTTCTTCTTTGGGGTTTTATGGCAGTTGGCATCCGGATTGTTGCATTACTGCCTCCTTCTGTTCACCTCTTAGTCTAGTTATTCTTGAATAATTGAACAAAATTTCATAGAGCAGATCCTGATGGTTTCTGGTTGTGCCCGATTTGATGCTGGTGCGACAACTAAAGATGGGTGTCAAATTTAAAGGGATAGTTTACCCCAAAATGAAAAATCTCTCATTATTTTCTCACCTTTCGTGATATCCCATGAGTGTATGACATTTGAGAAAATTTAAAAAATATCTCAGCTCAGTAGGTTCTTGAAATGCAAGTGAATGGAGATTTCTCTTTTGAAGCTCCAAAAATCACAGACAGTCAGCATAAACGTCATCCATACGGCACCAGCTGTTAAATTAATGTCTTCTAAAGCGACGCAATCGCTTTTGGTGCAAAAAAGATGCATATTTCAGTACTTTTTTTTTTATTTTTTTTTATTTTTTTTTACTCTAAATCAGTGGTTCCCAAACCTGTTCCTGGAGGCCCCCCAACACTGCACAGTTTGTATATCTCCCTTTTCTGACACACCCAATTCAGGTCTTGGAGTCTCCACTAACGAGCTGATGAGTTAAATCAAGTGTGTATGATTTGGGAGATATCCAAAATGTGTAGTGTTGGGGGGCCTCCAGGAACAGAGTTGGGAACCTCTGCTCCAAATCATGGTTCCGTTCTGCAGCGGAATGCGCGTATGACGTAATTCCATTGGCATTTGAAACGCGCGAGAACTATGTGTGACATAGCTGGAAGAGCAGCACTGTTTACAACTGTGTAGGAACACACCTGGGATATCATGAAGATGAGTAAATAATGTGAGAAGTTTTGGGTGAACTATCCCTTTAAAAGCCCATTGTACAAAGGTGCCTCAGTTTGTTCCTGGGAGGCAGCAGGTGTCCTAATCCCACCCCCGCCCTAATCCTAACCATATGCAGCCTGTAAGGCTGAGTAGCCTGCCAGGAACAACACATGGTGGCACCTTTCACCCATTGCGAATTTAAAGGTGCACGGAGTATTTTTTTTCCCTCGATCAATATAAAACAATTTTTTGCTAAAGAATAACTTGCAATTTTGAAACTATTTTGAAATTAATTCATGAGCACTCACTCACATGAGATGAAGACTCCAGTCATGTCAGTAACCTTATAAAAGCTGTTTTATTCTACACAGAGTGGGTCTTCTCATGGAGGCTGCCATGTTAGGATAACATGAGCAGTCGAAAACTACTTGCTTAATCTCAGTAACCATCTTCTTATTTGATTTTTTTCACTAATTGATTAAATTAATCATGGCTGACTGTGAACAGTGAATTTCTACAATGGCTTCAGTAATTGAAAACTATTGCATTTGAATGATGTTGCATCCACACCACTAAGTGTCATTGACAACATAAACACATACATTAATAAAGTCCAAGACGACATAAACACATAAATTGCTGAGTGCACCTTTAACTGTTTTCCGGTATATTATCCTTACACAGGACTTGTTAAAATACATGATATAACAATACAAAATTAATTTAACAAATTACTAGATGCCTTCATTAAGGATTAGCAAAAATTAACTATAGAAAATTGTAACAGATTAAATGTTTTAAGATCATGCCCTACTGACAATATACAAAGATAAAGGAAAAAAAGAGTTGTAGGTTGGCATGAGCTATTTATTGTAAAAGATTGTGGCCCTGCGTCTGAGGCTGTGTATGGTCCCAGTATGTACTGTATTTGATGAAGGATGCATTTTTTTGGCTGGTAAAACAGTACATTCTTTAGGTATGCACATAATGAAAGTTGGCATCAGTAATTCACTGTAAAACTCCTGGTTTTCTCATATGTTAATAAGGGACACAATAGACCAAATGAAGCCTTTGGCAATTTTAGGAGACAGATGATCAATTTAATCATACTATATTTAAATGAACCTTACAAAATATTTGTTAGTTTGTTTGTTAAAGGAATATTGTGGATCTTTGACATGCTATTGATTACCACAAAAATCAACTTTGACCAGAAAAAAAAAAAAAAAATTGTAACAAAAGTTATAAACAAAAAACCTTTTAGCCTTATCTATTCTGTTTTTCAATACTTTGCTATTACGTGCTAATTTAAGATATTTAGAGGTTTTATCGTGCCTTTCGTTAGATTTGTTTTGGTGCAAGACAACGGTACATTTTTCTTTATTTTAAATTAATTACTTTTTTGTTGTTGTTGTTGTTGTTGTTGCTGTAGCCTGTAGGTGAGAGCAGAGAGGAAGGGCGTCCACGCACATACGGGAACTCTAGTCTTCCTCTTCGGCGCAGCGGCAGTTCACGTGCGCTAGTCAAGTCCTTTCTTGCTTGCGCGGCGCGAAGTCACAGCGCAGATGGATAGGCAGAGTCAATAAAATAGTCAAGACTGTCTCGAAATCGCCTGCTAGCGAGCCGCAACAATGCCAGCCTATTTTCAGAGACCGGAGAACGCTCTTAAACGAGCAAACGGTTAGTAAATATTGTAGCTGGTGGTGCATTGGACTGTAATTCTGTTTCTAGCTGTTAGCCAGACATGGCGCGTGGTGGAGTAGCCATGTTCCTCACATTCGCTCCTGCAGGCCGGATGTGTGTGTGTGTGTGTGTGTGTGTGTGTGTGTGTGTGTGTGTGTGTGTGTGTGTGTGTGTGTGTGTGTGTGTGTGTGTGTGTCATGTATGATGTGTCACTTCAAATCCGCATGTTTGTTTATGCTATCAACTGTGTTAGCAAGCTACTGTACCGCTTAATTCAGCTAGCTTATCAATGACAATTTGTGGCATCGTAATTTGAGGATTTTTAATATCAGCTGAAAAGGCTAAATGACTATACCGGTCTTCACTAGACTTGTTTTTGAAAAGCATATCCGATGCCATTCAGACAAAATAATGCAAAGCAGTGTTTCCCACAGGGTTGTGTGAGTCTGTGGTGGGTGGACCTCGGACACTCAGGGGGATCTGTGGGCATGCTCCCCCGGAAGAAAATGTTGTACATTTTAAAGTTAAATGCATCAATCTGGTGCACTTTAAGAGTTTTGTGAGTTAAGAACTTTGTGCTGTTGTAAACAGCTCAGCTCTGTGCTCTTGTAGTCATTTAATCATAAACACATTAGTTGTATAGATATGAATGGTGATGACATGGCAAAAAAGTCACAACATATTATAAACGAGACGGAGTTTAACGCAGTTCACAAATGGTCAAAACACAAAATTGACTAGAGCATACATTTGAGCCAGGGCTCGACATTAAGCATTGTCATGTGCTTGTCCTCCGGACTAGTAAATTGGTCATTCACAACATAAAACTACTACATGTCTTTACTGTGTGATTATAATACATTAATACTTTTTAAAGTTACCCAGTCAAGAGCAGTGAGTGTTTTCTCATTAGAGATCTTTTATGTTAATATGAGAAGTGTTAAAATATTTTCGGTTCATTATGAAACTGTGGCGGGCCGCCAGAGTCTAGGTAATTAATGGAAAACACTGCAAAGAATGTGCTCCTGCGAATGCTAACAATACAGACCTGCCACCTGATTTAGCATATTGAGTGTTACATTCTATTCTTTGCTTACCTAATTTTATATGGCGTTGGAAGTGGCATTTTAGGGATATGTGCTACATATGGTATGCTCTGGTAAAGACCGCAGCAAAATTTTAAAACCCGGAACACAAAATGTTACTGATTTGTTCCCAGCTGGATGCAGCATATGTCATATTAGACATACATTGACATCATCCCATGACAGGTTTTTTTGTTTCTATTTCTCAGAGTTTCTTGAAGTTGGAAAAAAGCAGCCAGCTTTGGATGTGCTCTACGATGTCATCAAGAGCAAAAAACACAGAACATGGCAGAAAATACACGAGCCTATTATGCTCAAGTACCTGGAGCTCTGCGTGGACCTTCGCAAGAGCCACTTGGCAAAGGAGGGATTGTATCAGTACAAGAACATATGTCAGCAGGTTTGCCCCCATTTTATTTTTACCCACAGTCTAATAAAATTAACTTCTAAAGTTTTGGAATTTGAGTCAGTTTGCTTTTATAATGTATTCATACAATCTCTGCAACCATTCTTATTTTCCAGTGAACATTTTATTGTAGAACTAGTCTCAAAATTCTGTCTTAATCAGAACAGCCAAGACATCAATCAATTAACTGGCTTCCTCTTCTCCTGTCTTTCAGGTGAATATCAAATCTCTGGAAGATGTGGTCCGTGCTTACCTCAAACTTGCAGAAGAGAAGACTGAGACTGCAAAAGAGGAGTCTCAGCAGATGGTGCTGGACATTGAGGATCTGGACAACATTCAGACCCCAGAGAGGTACTAGACCCTGGATGCCTAAACGGTTGCTGATGAGTTCCTACTCCTCCCTAGTGAAGTCTGTAATGTCCTTTTTAAAAAAGGCTTTTAATAGTTTTTTTTTATTATTATTAGCATGTATTCAGTGAGACTAATTGCACTCTTTCTCTATACAATGAAATGTAAACAAGATTCAGAATCGCAGACATTTATGTTCACTATGGGTTTTTTCATTAGAAACCTGCCAACATCCAGCCTCAAAAGCAAATTATGTAGTAAATGATTCTATCCAGATGAGTGTATTGCATATGTGATCAAATATGTTGTTATCTGAAGCACTGAAGGTTTTATCTTTGTGTTTCTCAGTGTTCTGTTGAGCGCAGTCAGTGGTGAAGACACTCAAGACCGCACTGACAGACTACTTCTCACCCCTTGGGTCAAGTTCCTGTGGGAGTCGTACCGCCAGTGCCTGGATCTGCTAAGGAATAACTCTAAAGTAGAGCGCCTTTACCATGACATTGCTCAACAAGGTCAGTGTTGACTCCATGTAATGCAAAGACATCTGCTTGTTGGAGTTTTAGCAAGAAAAGTCATATAATACAGATAATGGTATGTAGAATTATGAAACATGGTTCCTATTAAAGGAATAGTTCACCTAAATGAAAATTCTCTCGTCATTTACTCACCCTCATGCCATCCCAGATGTGTATGACTTACTTCTGCAGAACAAAAATGAAGATTATAGAAGAATATCTCAGCTCTGTAGGTCCATATAATGCAAGTGAATGGTGACCAGAACTTTGAAGCTTTAAAAAGCACATAAAGGCAGCAGAAAAATAATCCATACGACTCCAGTGGTTAAAATCCATGTCTTCTGAAGTGATCTAATCGATTTTGGGTGAGAACAACATACCATAACGTCTTGCCATTGCAGTCGCTTGGCACAATCATGATTTCAAGCTTGATAACTCTTCCTAGTGCTTGATGCATTACTTTTATGCTGCCTTTACATGCTTTTTGGAGATTCAAAGATTTGGTCACCATTTACTTGTTTTGTATGGAGCTGAGATATTCTAAAAATCTTTGTTTGTGTTCTGCAAAAGAAAGTCATACACATCTGGGGCCAGATTCAAGAAAAAGTTAAGAAAGTTCTTTGGATAAATTATAAGAAGTTCGTAAGAATGTTCAAGTATTTTCTTAAGAACATTTTTTTCTTAAGACTAAAAAGACAGGCTTTGACATTGTCTGATCATATAGCCTGCTCATGGAGTTGCCTTGTATAATAGCTTACAAAAAATTCAATAATGTAAAGTGTGTGAGATGTGTTAGTTTAATGTCCCTACCCATCATAGGAGAATTTACTTGCTGGTAACCATTTAATTAACTTTTAATTTGACATGGAAGAGAGGTTCTTGTTGAGGGAATTACTGCAAGAAAAAAGTTCTCCTTGGGAAGCTTGATAATTATATCACATCGGAAAGTAAGAGGCAGGTAAATGGGAAACGGTGGTGGAGGCTGTCTCCGCTGTGCCCAACTCCGATAGGAATGTGGAGAGGGGTGGAAAAAGAAAGTCTCAGCTTACTAATGTTATAATTATTTAGTTTCTATGAACTCTATAAAGATCGCGGAGAAAGCGTGCTACGAAGCGCATGTGTTTGAATTAGCATGATTGGTCACCACATTAAGAAGCTTCAAAACAACATTTATTGTTTGAATTTGGTGATAACATTTACATGGTTTACGAGCTGAAAATAAAAATAACGTAAAACACAAAATCAAAAACGTGTTTTGGTCTAAAATCACATTTCTGCCTATTATGACTTCTGGCTCAACATGATAGAACACGTCACATTTGAAACATCCCAGTGAGTTCATTTAACATCTTACCTTTTAGGATTTAAGACAACTGTGAGGTTATCCTAACTTCAAGATGTTATTTACAAAGATTTTTTTAAGAAATTTTTTGAATGTTTAAGAACAATCTTAAGAAAAAAGATAAAATATTCTTAACATTTTTCTTAAGTTAGAAATTAAGAAAATGGTAGTTGAGAAGAACGTTTCATGAATCCAGCCCCTGGGATGTCATGAGGGTGAGTAAATGATGAGAGAATTTTCATTTTAGAATGAACTATTCCTTTAAAGGATTATTCTGGGTTCAATACAAGTTAAGCTGGATCGGCATCAGCTCTGATACTAAAGTTATTAGACGGATCGTGTATCGGTACGACCAGCCCGATCCAAATCCGATACTGTGTGTTAGTCGTGTTCGTTACTGTCAAGCTTCAAAAATGACATAAAGGAACCATAAAAACACAAAGTAGTTCATATGACTTTTGCGTTTTATTCAAAGCCACTTGAAGACATGTGATAGCTCTGTGAATCACAAAAGGCTGTGTTTAATAAGTAAATATATAAAATGCACGCGCAGCTCCAGTGCATTAGTGAATGGCTCTGCTCTGTTGACACACACATAAGCACGACGCACAGGCTGGTGATGCACTCGCAGCTATTTTCAGCCTTCACACGGTGCGCAATAAAAAAAGCACTACTCACGAACAACATCTCAGATGTAGATGCTCAATAGTTGGGTTCACTTATAATATGCATTTAGAACGGCATCGGAGGAGCATTTTACCAGAATTTGAATAAGAAGCGACTTAAACTACTGTGAACTTGCCTACAAACAGACACATACAGGACTTCCTGGAGAGTTCAGAATGTCAAAATAAAAGCGTGAGGGTTTAAAAAGTGCACGATTTAAATATATTACTGTTGTATTTAAAATTCTGAAAGTCAATAATAATAACAATAAATTATTATTATTATTTATTTTTACAAATTTTAACAATATTTAAGTTGAATGGGTTCCAAAAAATAACTGTGATTAAAAAGTGGACTGATATCTTAAAACCAAATTGAACAAAAAAAGAGATCTGAATCCTCTAAAGTCCAGATACAAGTTGAAAAATGTTTGCAAAGATATTGGCTTCTTTTCTACTGAAGACTTGAAGACTGGAATTACTGTTATTGCTGCTACATTATCCAGTATACTAATTAAGAAAAACTTTATTGTTAACAAGCAATACATTTATATTGAAATAATGTGCAGTTAGAGGTTTGTGTTTCTTTACATATAAAAGAGGACCCCCAATTACTTCCACACAATAAGAAAAACGAGATCAGGAGCAGCCGATACTGAGATTTCAGATATCGGATTGGAAGAGAAAAAGTGGTATCGGTGCATCCCTAATTTACAGTGAGGCACTTACAATGGAAGGGAATGGGGGCCAAATTTTGAACGTTAAAGTACTCACAGTTTCAAAAGTTTAGCCACAAGACATAAACAATATGCATGTTAACATGATTTTAATGTGATAAAATCACTTACTAACCTCTTCTATGTAAAGTTAAAGCCAATTTTACCAGTTCGTTGCCATGACAATGTAATGTCAACAAACCCTAAAACCTTAAAATGGCTAAAAATGATGATTTAAAAATCTTTACAGCTCAAATAATACATGAGTTTTAACAGAAGAATTCATGTAAGTGCTTTTTTTAAAATGATCAGCTTCACATTTCTGCCTTTAATCCTCCAAAAATTGGCCACACTCACTTCCATTGTAAGTGCCTCACTGTAACCTCGACATTTGTTTTTTTTGTTTTTGTTTTTTTTAAGATGAGGGACGAGACAAAATAAATTTTTCTCGTAAGCAACATTATGCCACAAATGCTGTCAATTGTATTGAGCCTGTAATATTCCTTTAAGGTAGTTCAGATTAGCAAGGTGAGGAAGTGTTAAATGTTTATTACAATGCTTTTAGCCATTTAAGGATTAAATCATTGTATTATATGAGATTGTACCTAAAATGTAAAGTTCTTTGATTGTTCACAAGTTCATGGTAAATTTCCAATTTCTCTCACAGCGTTTAAGTTTTGCCTACAGTACACCCGTAAAGCAGAGTTCCGTAAGCTGTGTGACAACCTGCGAATGCATCTGGGGCAAATCCAGCGACACCACAACCAGAGCACTGCCATCAACCTGAACAACCCTGAGAGCCAGTCCATGCATCTCGAGACACGCCTGGTCCAGTTGGATAGCGCTATTAGCATGGAGCTGTGGCAGGTCTCTATGCTCAATGCGAGGCATTCAGCTTAGAATGTTGTTTAGACCGTTATATACAAATGTCTTTATGTTCAGTTCAGATTTCTATAGCATGTCTTAACCTTCCTTTTAATGCAAAAGAAAGTGCCTTTCATGCAAACAAAGAACAAAACAGTGTTAATTACAGAAAAAAATAAATAAACCATTAGGTTGTACAGTTGTTTGTCTTTTTGCACTACATATTGCTTACAATGTGTTAATTGCAAGAGCTTTGACTTGCAAAGTACACTGATTGCTTACATGTTTTGCAATCCACACAGGAAGCATTCAAAGCCGTTGAAGACATCCATGGATTGTTTGCCCTCTCAAAGAAACCCCCTAAGCCCCAACTTATGGCCAACTACTATAATAAGGTGTCCACTGTATTCTGGAAGTCTGGCAATGCCTTATTCCATGCCTCTACCCTGCACAGACTCTATCACCTCTCTAGGGAAATGCGCAAGAATCTCACCCAGGAAGAGATGCAGAGGTGAGCTTTAATTAGGAGGGATTATCATTGTAATGGAGTTTGATTTTTCTTTTTCTTATTGGAATCTATTGTGGAATCATTTTGCTGTCTTTTTACAATAGGCTAGCCATCTTCTGAAAAAATCAAACCTTTTAGACCATTCATCACATTTCAGTTGAGATACTTCAGATGTTTTAATTGCCATGTGTATACTCCTTTCCCCCAGAATGTCCACTCGAGTGCTCTTGGCCACTCTTTGTATACCCATCACCCCCGAGCGCACTGATATTGCGCGTCTGTTGGACATGGATGGTATCATTGTGGAGAAGCACCGCAGACTGGCAACACTACTTGGCCTACAGTCACCACCCACCCGTCAGAGTCTCATCAATGACATGGTAATAGCCTGTTTATCCATGGGTCATTATGAAATTCCTTTGACACTTTTATAGTGTCTTGAAATTTGGTGGATGTGTGGCAGGCAGAGACTGAAATAATTGGAAAAGATTGCAAATAATGCATCTCTTGGTTGTCAAGAGCTTTTGCATTATACCTTGTTTTAAAAGATAATCATTTCTGCTATGCTTGACCCTTTGGGCATTTATTTTGTGGCATCATAGGTGAGGTTCAACCTGCTTCAGTATATTGTTCCTGAAGTCAAAGAGCTGTACAACTGGTTGGAGGTAGACTTCCACCCTCTTAAACTTTGTGGAAGAGTGACTAAGGTGAGTGATACTTGCTACATAATGCCTAATTGCCTTTGTGCCCATAATGAAGGTGATATTTGGCTGCATCAGTATTAAGATATGAATTTGTTTGTTTATTCATGCTTTTTCTGAGCTTATTACATTTATAAAAATATTGAACTATGAACTATTTACCACACTGTATGCTTGAATCATATAAATACTTTAAGTGACATTGTTCATAAACTTTCTTGATCTTAATTGTCATGTTGAAAGTGATGCCCTTATTAGTGCATTTTGGCACCTTGTTGTCTGTGTTAGTTTTTCTTTCTCTGTCAAATCACACTTAAGACATAGTCTCCTTGTAATGTTTTTATGATCCTGCTGCTGCTCAGGTGCTGAACTGGGTAAGAGATCAAGAAGAGAAGGAATCAGACCTGCAGCAGTATGTTCCTCATTTACAGAACAACACCATCCTCAGACTGCTTCAACAGGTCGGTCCAATCATCTTCCCCTCAGTTTTCACCCCATTTATAAGAGACAATATCTGCTAAGAAAATCTATGCATGCCACTTCTCATGCATATGTGCCTTGCAAATCTTCAGTCTTGTGTTCATGGCTTGTTTCTGGATTTAAATTTGTCAGGTGGCTCAGATCTACCAGAGCATTGAGTTCAGCAGGTTGGCATCTCTAGTACCATTTGTTGATACTTTCCAACTGGAGCGCTCCATTGTGGATGCAGCACGTCACTGTGACCTGCAGGTACAGCACATAAATACAGTTTTACTTTATCTTCTAGCATATGTGTTTTTTTGTTTTGTTTTTTTTCCTAAATGCTGTTTATTTGTGCACAGCATAGTTGCTACAGATGTGGTTTGTGAAACACAAACATTATATGAAAAAAACTGTTATAGATGATTACTTAAAGGTGCAGTATGTAAGATTCAGAAACCCTTGTTATTAAAGACACCTGTGGCCGTTAAGTGAACTGCGGCCTGTAGCTTGTGATCGCGCGCACTCCATAGGGAACAAAACAAAGAGACTGAACGTGATTCACTGGCTTCATGCTGACAGATGAGGTATCATAATTAAAATTACACAGTTATGATTGTTTTACTACAAACTTTGAGACTGCATATTATATTTGACTCTCCAGTGCTGGAACAGGGCTAAAACAAAGTGTGGATATAGGTCTGAATATGCGAGACTGTAGATTGAAGTAATCACTTTTCTTTGCATGATACATTGACTGAATTTATACGACAGCCTATGTCAGCGTTAGCTAGCTAGCCATCTTTATCAATAGCTGTTAGCTAAATTTGGTGGATGATGACAGTAGCTGTTTATAAAATAGAATGTACATTATAAATATGTTGACGCCATCACAACTGTCATTTTGATATATCGATGCGCTATTGTTTTATAATAATAGAATGTATATATTTTACACTAATGAATGGCTCTTTTTTGCATTATCTTGAACATTGTCTAGCATTCATTTCATGCATTATTGTTGTTTACCTTGCTGAATAATTACAGATTAACATTGATTATGACAGTTACTGTGAATCACCATACCTGACTTTTAGTATAAAGAGAAGATCATTGAAATTATTTGAAAGTTATGAAGCATGGTAGCTTGCAATTCGTCAGCGTTAGCAGGCAAGGTTAAGTTAGCTAAAATTACACAGATCAATCCTTATGGCACTATATTTCACATGATTTGCAGTTATGTAAGCTTACCTGTTCAATAAGAAGAATATAAATTCAGGGTCGGTTTTGATCCCCAAAACCGAACGAATGTCCCTCCATGAATCAAATGCCCTGCTGATGTTCACTCTAGTTTTCGCTCGACCACGAACACGTTTCCGCTTAGCCAGACGGGAATGTTTTTTTTTTTTTTTGGGGTGCTTACTCTGAGTTTGTGTTGGAGTCTGTGTTGTGCTGGGAGCCGGATGTTTGCTGTATTCCATCTCTAAAATAACATTACCTAGTGTTGCAGTTTGTTGTCACCGTTGAATAGCAGAAGCACTGAGGCAAGGCTCTCGGGAGCGCGCATAAACGTCACATCCTTTGGATTTTCCCGGCAAAAGCGACCCACTCCCTTTGCATGAAAATCAGTCTACAGGCTTTAATAGGCAACCTAGGAAGTCCGGGAAGGGCAAATTTTTTAAGTTTCGTTACATTGGCAAAATAAAGGTGAATATTACATGAAAAAAGTTACATATTGCACCTTTAAAGCAGATTCACTCCATTAAAAAAAATCTTGAAAACACTGTGAAACCATGTGTGAATCCAGAGGGAATCTCCACAGAGCTGGTCTGACATGCTGCTGAACGGCTCCTGGGTCTTAGTGCCTGCCGCATGCAACCTCTGTTAGTGCGACCTATATACAGATGTGACTTATCTGTGTTTTATTTTTCTCTCAACAACGTGATTTTGACCAGGTGCGACTTAATATTCATGTGCAACTTTATTTCCGGAAAATACGGTACTCATTGAAACAATTCCTGATGTCTATATATTTTTTAACAAGTTTAGTGTATATCTTTCACACCAAGTTTCTAATACACGCATCCCAGTAGTTACTTTTTATAGTAATCTCTCAAAACATATTCATATTCATGCCTCTTACATCAAATACCTGTTTAAGGCAGTAAAGCAGATCTTTTATTTTAATTATGTTTTAATTAAAATGGATAAATTGTAGTAACTGTCACTTCACATTCTTTTATCCTAAAGGTGCGCATTGATCATACATCGCGCACACTGAGTTTTGGCTCAGATCTGAACTACTCAACTAAAGAGGACGCCCCTGTAGGTCCATTCCTACAGAACATGCCTTCTGAACAGATACGGAATCAGCTCACTGCCATGTCTTCCTCCTTGGCTAAAGCCATCCAAGTCATAAAACCTGCCTCTATACTGGTAAGAGAGCAATTAAATTTTCTACCAGCTGGTCTGTTTTATTTGTCACTTTTATTCACTATCAACTCCAACTTCACCCACAGCAAGAACAAGAGGAACAGAGTCAACAGGCCATCACAGCCTACTTAAAGAATGCCCGCAAGGAGCATCAGCGCATCCTTGCACGCCGACAAACTATTGAGGAGCGCAAGGAGCGTCTGGAGAGCCTCAACATCCAGAGGGAGAAAGAGGAGCTCGAGCAGCGGGAGGCAGAGCTTCAGAAGGTGCGCAAGGCCGAGGAGGAGCGTCTCAGACAGGAGGCCAAAGAGCGAGAAAAGGAGCGCATCATGCAAGAACACGAGCAGATCAAGAAGAAGACCGTGCGTGAGCGACTGGAGCAGATTAAGAAAACTGAGCTGGGAGCCAAGGCCTTCAAAGACATTGATATTGAGGTACAGCGGAGAACAGAAAGATGACAGTGCTGTGTTTGTCAGGAAAGTGGCCAGTCAGCCTAGAACACACAAGACAGATTTAATAGAAAAAAATTACCCCGGTACTGAAGTAAACTGATGAAAATTCCCCATTCCTCCAAGATTAGATTTGAATCTGAGAAGCTGGTCCACATGGTGTAGATATAAGATTTATTTTAGGCATTTTGGCTTTGTAGATGCAGAATAGGCTTTCAGGACCTGGAGAGTTACTGCAACCCCACCTCTCCACCCCATCAAAATAAAAGTCTATTTTGATAGGGCGGCACATAGCCAGGTTGATCCAGAGAGACTGACACTGCAATTAGTAAACTGCTGGTTGCTTTTTAAAAAATGCATCTCCTTTTAACTGTATCCTAAAACATGGATCACAGATCCTTACCTTTTCATAGATTGTTAAATTTTTTTATTGTATGTTGTAGGATCTGGAGGAACTGGACCCTGACTTCATCATGGCCAAACAGGTTGAACAACTTGAAAAGGAAAAGAAAGAGCTTCAGGAGCGTCTGAAGAACCAAGAAAAGAAGGTACAGATTCCCTTATCCATTTGTTCACTTAAGCCCAAAGTATACTTTGGTCAGACGCGAATGTTCAGCATTCGCGTACAGGACTCGTGACTCAAATCTCGTCATCAGAACAGTGCTTGTGCATTGAACGCGTGCTGCCTGATTTATCTAATTGCGTGTCTTTGAACGTGCAGAATGGACATGCACCTGGAATTATTTGCACGAATTAGTGGATCCACAAGGTGGCGATACTCACATTTGAGCCGTTGCTGTCACGAAGAAACGTAATCGCTGGTAAATAACAGGAGACGAAGGTCTAAACAAAAACAGTAGATATGCACATCAAGAGTGCATGTGTGAGGAGGTCAGGAGATACCTGCATTTGTATAACTCAAGTCCGAAGGAATATAAAGACATCTTTGTGGGTCTAAACTTATGAAGAAAAATTGTCCGGCGTCTCATAGCAGTCATAGCGCACATGCACCAACCGAACAGGTTAAAAACACATGTGACCACATTGCATTTAAGGAGTGAATTTGGATAGAATTGGAATTTAGATAGCCAAATGTATGTAGAATTGCAATTTGAATTTCAAATCAAAGGGTCATGAAATGCCAAAACACATTTTTTGAGATGTGGAAAGGTATGTACAGGTTGCACATCACTGAAAACATGTTAGCACGTAGGATGTTTGTTGTTAAGGGGAAAGTGTTTTTTTTTTTTGGTTTATTGAGCCATTTTGTTCTTCGGTTTAAAGTTGAAGCAACGTCACAAAAAGTGAGGTAAATGGGTAAACTCCCGAGTTATGATTGGTAGGACAGCACGTATTTACTTCATCAGATTCTGAGCGTTTTTCCACATTATTCATGAGAAGGAATGCTTCCATCCAATCACAGTGCTGCCTCATGCATGAGCTGGCATTACAGCCACAGCAGAGAATTCAAACTCATGGACGTAACGAATGAGACTTCAGTAGCACTCGGGGAACAGACATGAGAGCGGAATTTTACACTGAACATCATTGTTTGATCGAAATCTCTCCACAAAATGCACTGCAGTCTGTCACCGGACCAGCGCTAGCATTCCTTGGCTGCAGTTGTACTAGTCGTGCTCCAAACACACTGTGTATGAGGGAGGGCTGTTCCATCGCTTATTCTCTTTGTGTCGGATAATGGACATGATAAGATTGAAATCACACTTCAGAATGGACCACAGTCCAGAACCGCACCTAAGCAAGCATGTTTGTTGGCCGACCACTGACGCTCTCCAAACAGGAAGCAGTGGTGTATTCCAAGTGTATTTGTGAAGGCTGTTCTGTTTAGACGGCGCCGATTGCGTCTTCTTGCCATGCATATGATCATAAACAGGAGAACGTGATGGCTTGTTCAAAAAGTCATGTCAACTCTATTTTTAATCTACTTTACATCAAGTTTACGAGATTTACGCCCATTGTTTACTGGTGTTACGTCATCTTGACAAAGGAGTTGAAATTCTGGATAACTTTACACAGACAAGGCTAGTAAGCAATTTTATTGATTTTAGAGTATTATGCTTAAGTATTGTGGCAATACTTTTTAAAAACAGTGTGTATTTAATGTTTTGTATATTGGACACATTTACTTTCATTGTAAGTGCCTTACTGCATGCAATTTGTTTCTTTATAAAAAGAGGGTTGAAATTATTTTCTGTGGCAATCAACATTATGCCACAAATGCTTTCTATAGAGTTTAACTTGTATTAAACCTGAAACACTCCTTGAAAGAATAAAAATCTCTTAGTCTTTATACAGATTTGCAAACTGCTCTATTGCTTTTAAGGGATTGTTCACCCAAAAATGGAAATTCTCTCATCATTTACTCGCCCTCATGGCATCCCAGATGTGTATGACTTTCTGTCTTATGCAGAACTTGAATATTTTTAGATATTCATTTTGGTCCATACATTGCAAGTGAATGGGTGCAAAAATTTTGAAGCTCCAAAAATCACATAAGTCAGCATAAAAGTAGGCAAGGCAAGTTTATTTAGATAGCACATTTCATACACAATGGCAATTCAAAGTGCTTTACATAAAAAGAATAAAGAAAATACAAGATATATAAAAATACATTTTAAAACCAGTTAAGAACAAGAGATAAGATTAAAAGTAATCCATAAGACACCAGTGACAATCAGTGTCTTTAGAAGCAATATGACATATGTGGGTGTGGGTGCGAAACAGATCACTTTTACATTCTTCTTCTGTTTTTGGTGATTCACATTCTTCATGCATATCACCCCCTACTGGGCAAGGAGAAGAATTTCAAGCAAAAAAGGACTTAAATATTGATCTGTTTCTCACCCACACCTATCATATACTTCTGAAAATCTGGATTAAAACACTGGAGTTTTATGGATTACTTTTATAATGCCTTTGTGCTTTTTAGAGCATCAACATTTTGGCACCCATTCACTTGCATTGTATGGACCTACAGAGCAGAAATATTCTTCTAAATATCTTAATTTGTGTTCTACAGAAGAAAGAAAGTCATACGCATCTGGGATGGCATGAGGGTGAGTAAATGTTGAGAGAATTTTCATTTTTGGGTGAACTAACCCATTAAGGGTGAAGGTGTGTAGTTTAAAAAACCTGCATGACACATAACTGTTGGCGCATGACACATTGTTTTAGCTGTTTTACTATTCAGTGCTGGTTAAAATGTTGGGCTGTCTAGCTGTTTGAGATGTTTGACTTCCTCCTTTGTGCTTTAAGGTAAAAGGAAAAAAAGTTTTGTAGTTTGTGAACCGGATTGAGCAGCGCATGTGATCCCACTCTGCACTCTTCTTTCTCTCGTCCGCGACCATCACATGAAACAGATTCGTATGTCAGATGAGAAGCCTATTTAGAATGCGAGATGAATGTCATTGAATTTGTTTCGGTGGCCCGAAATTTAGCTTGGGCAGCCGGCGAAAAATTTTCAGTGCCTGAAAAACCCTGTCCGTATTCATAAGATGATTGTCTTTTTCCTAGTGTCATGTGAAGCCGCTCTGCCTTCTGACTCCATTTCTCTGACAGAATGTGTACCGCGTACGTGTAACGTGAATAGAATGAGGTGCACATTCCTTGCCACATGGTGTTGATTTTGCATAACAGCGATAGAGATGTTAATTAAAAATGTAGACCGGTTGTCATATTTCTACCAGATGCCATGGTGTGAGTTTTTGACAGTTAGATCACCGTTTGAGAAAAATCATGGTTAACTGGTTTTATGATTATTTGCAAATTACTGCTCAAATCTAGGGCACGACACCACTTACGTGCATCCCAAACCAGTGTTCCCGCGGATCCTTAAAAAGTCTTAAAATGTATTAAATTCTCTTTTCCAAAATTTAAGGTCATAAAAAGTCTTAAATAGCTTAAATGATACAACAAAAGTCTTAATTTTTATTTAAAGAGGTCTTAAATTTGGGGGTGGAAAGACAGGAATCGTGATATGACCGAATGTGATTTTCAAACTTCAAAAGAATAAGATTTAATTAAATAAATGCATACGCTGCGTTCTTCAGAGTGAAAACGTGACCGTTGTATTTTATCCAAGCCACGCGGGGGCTTGTGAGTGTTTCCTGCTGTTGCAGAGCAGTTCACAATCATTAGGCCATATCGGAAATTTAGGACAAACTATCACTAAAATCAGCTGTTGTTGATGATGAAATAGTGTTGATGAAATATGACAATGTTTACTTTTAAGTGTTTATTTTTTATTACGTTTATTAAACGTATTGAATGTACCAAACCATAAAGTGCATCTGGAATTTAATCAAATTTGGACTCTTGCAGACTCTGTCTGACCCTCCCCATAACAGGAAGAAAAGACTAAGAACATTTAATATAGGCTACCAATTTTAAATAAAACTTTTGGCAGATTAATTGCCTTTCTTTCAACACATTATTGAATCAGGACAATCCAATACCAGTCGACCTCTAATTTGTATTTATTTATGTACATAAACCAGTTTTAATGTGATATATATGTGGAAAACCTGTCTTGAGTATTTTAAACTTGCATATAGTCTACCCTGTTTTACTGATAAGTAAACATTTTTTATGTAAGAGTCTGTAATAATTGATTTATCTTGAGATTGTGTGAGTTTGTTTTGGTATGGGGATACGGTGTTAATTTTATTTGTTCAGGTCTTGAAAAAGGTCTTAAAAAGTCTTACATTTGATTTTAAAAACTCTACAGCAACCCTGCAAGCTCAGTGACGTGCTTCAATGTTAACCGTGCTTCAATGTATAAGATTATTGTGGGTGCGCAACATGTAGCCCAGTTCATGGCATCCAACTGTTTTTTTTCTTCTGCAACAGTTTATTAAAGCAATTCGTTGTCTGTCAGGCACCCCAAAATAAAGAATCAGTAACAGACTCTAAATACTGTCCACAACACCTTACAAATAAACATGTGGACTATGCATAATAATGGGAACATTGCTTACAGCAAGCAATTTAAAGTCTGATCATGACTAAAATTGGCATTTATTGTTGAATGCGGTGAATATATACGAGCAATGCTTTAAATAATGAGGATGATTTAAGACACAACTTTTCAAAATGTACTCGCTGATAGTAATTACACGCAATGCACCGTGCGCTGTAAGCACAATTAAACATTACAAAAAGTAGCATCTTTTAATTTATCACTTTAAAATCACCGCAGCTAAAAATATTGAACTTACTAGTTTGTTGTTGGAAGACTAGTGGAGCATCCTGTCCCATTTGTAGGATGTGTATCTTTCTGTGGCTTTTGTCTGCATGTTTCACACCCGTTGGGTTCGGTCAGTCATTTAAATGCTCCCACACAGCTGCTTTTTTTGTGTATGGATATGAGTCAGGTAAATTTAATTCATCTGTAATACCCGCGACTCCAGCTGGCCAAGCACCACGCGGCCACCATCCGTAACCATAGCAACATCTCCAGTACCCACACATGCACAAGTTTTTTTTACATTTAGGCTTACAAAATCTTATGAATAACTCTTATATATTATTTATTTATAAAACATTTTGTAATATTTTTGCCACGTGTAAATAAAGCATTTCACTGTTTTTAACAATGGATTCTAAATTGTTATGGTTAAATTAACCATGACATTTATATTCGTGGTTCATAGTAAACCGTATATTCGCAGCATCCCTACCGGCCCATTGCCCACCCCTAGGCCTACTAGCCTGTTGATGTGCGTAAAGATGTATAATTTGTCATTATGAACAATTTTGAACAGCACACTATATAGTAAATGTGAACTAATTTAAGCAAAGTCAAACCAAACCCACGGGTGGGGTCAATGAGCATCAACAGGCTAGGGATGTGTGAGACTAGTTGACTAAACAGTTCTGATGCTGCTAGTCAGTTAATATTTTTCCCCATTAAACTATTCAACATTTTTACACGTTTACATTTGACTTTGTTTTTACAGAGGCTGCACTTAAATTACTGTCATATTGTTACACATTTTAAATATAATTAATAATACAAATATTATTTAAAAAAAGAGGATATCTGGAGCAGATACAAAGTTTCATTTCTCCTCGGGCTGTGCGTGCTTCTTCCCTCTCTCTCTCTCGCGGTGCGTGCAGGAAAATGTCCTCTCGCTAGACAAGAAAACTCAGCAAAGTAGCTGTAAAATCACTTCGGTGGTGTGGGAAGCAGATTTCCGAAATGTTGGCTTGAAAGTCCGATGTTTTCATATGAGTCTTCTTTACATCTGTGCATGCTTGTACGTTATTTTTCCACTGAGCAGTCTTTTTCAAGTGCAGGATAGCTGCCTCAGGTGAGTCAAGTCCCGTCTTTCACTGGACCGTGTCGACGTGTTAATTTTGCTCATCAAGAAATGAATGCTTTTGAGTTAGTAGCCTAGAAAATGTTTTAAGCAAGGAATGCCATTTTGTTTTTATCTGCTGATTAAGAAGGCTATTTTCAACGAGGTGCCGAATGCTTAAAGGGTTAAACTATCTTTTTATTTGTTTTGTCTTTGTTTTTTGGAATGCCCAATTCCCAATGTGCTTTTAAGTCCTTGTGGTCGCGTAGTGATTCGCCTCATTTTGGGTGGCGGAGGATGAATCCCAGTTGCCTCTGCGTCTGAGATCGTCAACCCGCGCATCTTATCACGTGGCTTGTTGAGCGCTTTGCCACGGAGACATAGCATATCACATGCCTATTTTTCTATCCTATAGCTATTTTTTTTAAACACCGTAACTGTTATTGATTAACGTTCTTTACAGAACAGCTGTCATATTAGATCATATTAGACTGCACGTCGTGAAATACATGCAACTTTTCAGAGCATTTTTTTCTGTCTCATAGATTTGGCTTTAGGGCTGCAACTAACTATTATTTTGATATACACTAGTGGCCAAAAGTTTGGAATAATGTACAGATTTTGCTCTTATGGAAAAAAAATTTATTCACCAAAGTGGCATTAAACTGATCACAATGTATAGTCAGGACATTAGTAATGTGAAAAATTACTATTACAATTTGAAAATAATGTTCAGAACTTCTTAAACTACTTCATAGAATTCTCATCAAAAAACCTCCACGTGCAGCAATGACAGCTTTGCAGATCCTTGGCATTCTAGCTGTCAGTTTGTCCAGATACTCAGGTGACATTTCACCCCACGCTTCCTGTAGCACTTGCCATAGATGTGGTTGTCTTGTAGCTGATCCCACAAAAGCTCAGTGGGGTTAAGATCCATAACACTCTTTTCCAATTATCTGTTGTCCAATGTCTGTGTTTCTTTGCCCACTCTAACCTTTTCTTTTTGTTTTTCTGTTTCAAAAGTGGCTTTTTCTTTGCAATTCTTCCCATAAGGCCTGCACCCCTGAGTCTTCTCTTTACTGCTGTACATGAAACTGGTGTTGAGCGGGTAGAATTCAATGAAGCTGTCAGCTGAGGACACGTGAGGCGTCTATTTCTCAAACTAGAGACTTTGATGTACTTCTCCTCTTGTTTAGTTGTACATCTGGCCTTGCACGTCTCTTTCTGTCCTTGTTAGAGTCAGTTGTCCTTTGTCTTTGAAGACTGTAGTGTACACCTTTGTATTAAATCTTCAGTATACTTTGTGATCAGTTGAATGCCACTTTGGTGAATTAAATTACCAATATCCTTCCAAAACAGCAAAATCTGTACATTATTCCAAACTTTTGACCACCAGTGTATTATCTGAAAGTAAGTCTAAATATCTTATATGTTGCTTCTCAGGTGAATGTATCTTGTTTTAAAGATTTTTAGATATTTTAAAATATTTCATATTATATTCAACATTCTCAGATAAAAAAAATTATTATTGTGCAAGGTAGCTCCTAATGTTAATATATGTTGTTTTAAAAGAGTTTTAGATATTTATATTGGAAAATGAGCCAAAATAACAACATATCAAAAACATATTTTGTTGCAGTGTTTAATGGGGTAAGACTACCCTCTCACCTTTTTGTTTATTCGATCCATTTTTAACTCTCCTTAAAAGAGCTTTAATAGATTAATAGATTTTCTTCACCATAAGATACACACCACAACACATACAGTATGTATTATGATTCACTACGTCGCGAGCCATCACGTTCTAATCTAACTGCAGCAAGTGCGCGAGGGATGAGCATCTCTGTGGGATGAGTTTTTCCACTAATAAAATTATAAATCTTTTGATTATTAACCTTGTGTCAAGGTTTGGCATGCCATTTGAAAATACTTCATACATATATATTTGTTCTCATAATTGTTGATGAAATGAGTAAAAATGTTATATTATTGGTTTAAGACAGCAAGCACATCGCTCTTCATGAAATATGTTTATCAAAATGTACGTAAGATGCTCACTTAATCCTATAAATAAAGGAAGCCGTTCTAATAGGACTGTTGTAAATAAGAAATATTTGTAAAGTTCATTTAAATATGTAATTGCTAAATACTGGTATGTAAAATGAATATGTAATATGTACAGATAATATGTAAAAGTCACGGCAGGTAGATATTTTAAGTTAATTTACTTAGAGTAATGTAGAGTCATTCAATTTAAAAAAGCAGTGCAAACTCAATGTCTTTGTTTTACAAATGCATAAATTTTTACAGTTAATAATCAATTATAAATTTAATAAAATGTAATAATGTTTAAAATGCCACCTATAGAAGTTTGTATTTTATTTATTTGACTTTATTTGAAACATTTTAATTTTATGAACCATGGTGGAAGAACACTTAATGCCAGGAATGTTCTAATTTTCTCAATATATTAGTCAATCAATATAATCTATTTTTATTAAGTTATCTGAAAACAGCATGGTGGACAATTTCTGGTGCTGTTCAGCAAAAATATATTTTCGTGTTAATTTTTGTTTTGTTTTGTTGTTAACAGAGAAATGTTATGCCTGTAAGTAAAAAAAGAATTTGTCAAAAATTCAAAGGATTCATATTTGTGGAGTATGGCCAATTAAATTCAAATTCCAACTCATGGATGGAAAGGTTAATTCTGAAATTCTGAATTTTACACAACCCTGTTCCGGACAGCGGCGAAGCACCACTCCTCACCTATCAATCAACCGCTGTGCTAAAACAAGTTTAAACTTTGCCGGTTACAAGCAGTTTTAAAAGTAAATTACCGTCCGAGCCGAAATTTTTGAAAATGTGGATACATACACAAGCCTGTCCTATATTACAGATTCGCAGATGACAAGCACACAACTGAAGCTCCTTCAATACAGATACTCCACTAAAATTATGGATAATTCTGCTTAAAATGATGCGTTGTCCTTAGAGTAAATTTCAGATGTATCTGGGGAAAAAACAATTTTTTTTTTTTTTTTTGCACTTTCCTTGTCTTTTCTGACTTTATCGCAGTTTATTGCCATGCAGTAAAACAGTGACAGTGATTGATGTATTTCATAATGAAATCAGACACCCTTCCCTCGAAATCAGAACAGTGATGTCTCGTCTGACCACATGTGATCGGATCACCTGAGACACATCTTAATACCAGGTGTAAACGGGGTCTTAATCATTTAGTCTTTCCATTTTAGAAAATGTGTTATTGTTAATGTGTTGGTAAACTGTTTTAATTGTAAGATAAAATACACAATGCAATCAAGTACCTGAGAGGCAATTATTACACTGAAGTGATGTTTTTATGCATATTTTTCTTCCAGATCGACTACTTTGAGAGGGCCAAGCGCCTTGAAGAGATTCCTCTGATCAAGAAAGCCTTTGAGGAACAGCGCATCAAAGATATGGAGTTATGGGAGCTGCAAGAGGAAGAGAGGGTAATAATCACATACTGCTTTCACTTGTCAGAATGACATGATGTGATTTGCTTTGCCCTCTGGTCCATATAAAAAATAAATAAATAAAACATTTCTCCACCTTTTTCAACATACTTCAAACCACAGTTACAGTGAAAGAATTTCAATTCTGAGGTGAGGAGGCAGAGGCATGCAAAACTCTCTTTTATTGTGTTTCTCAAGGCATTGTCTTATCATTTTCTGGTTTGATTCAAAGATGAATGTCTATCAGCATCACCCAAATTTGAAGAATATATAATTGAACCTTGTTGAATCCTTGCTGTGATGCTATGTTGTTTAGTGTTGATTGAGCTAAGAGTTGTGCTCATCTGTTGCTCAGATCAGCAACATGAAAATGGAGCGTGAGAAGGCACTAGAACACAAACAGAGAATGTCCAGGATGATGGAGGACAAGGAGAACTTCCTGTCCAAAATAAAAGCTGCTCGAAGCTTCATCTATGAGGTAAACAAAACTCTCCATATTTTATTTCAAGTATCATTTATTCAGAGTTAATATTTTACAGTTTTATGTATTTGCTTTCAGTGGCTATTATGAAAAATATAGAAGATTCCCTCCTTTTAATTAGTAGTAGCAAAAAGTAGAGCCATAATTTAAATAATCTTTAGTTAAATAATTTTGTTGTTTTTTCACTCTATTATCACTATACTTTGAACAATTCTCATGTACCCAGGAAAAACTCAAGCAGTTCCAAGAACGTTTAGTCGAGGAGAGGAAGAAGCGTCTTGAGGATCGAAAGAAGCAGCGCAAAGAGGACAGACAAAATGCCTTCTACCGCCAGAAAGAAGAGGAGGCTCAGAGAATTCATGAAGAACAGCTCAAAAAAGGTTCATATCTGCCGTTCTTCAACTTGCAATTAAAAATAATCATCGTTCATGATTAATCATCGTTCATTATTAAGGTGGGGGAAAAAATCAATATGTTTCAGTTTTGTGATATTTTTCCTCACAATGTTTTATCGATATTCACGCACCAAAAATCGATATTTACATTTTTCCACATTAATTTGATGGTTATGGGAAACATTTTTCTCTTAACCAAATCGATCTAATACTTAAACAACAGTCCATTATATGTCACAATTAACATGCTTTACTGCTGAGACACAACTGAACTCTTCAGACGTCACCCACAACGTGGAAAAGTTGTTGACAGCATGGATGCGTTGGAGACTGTTCAAAGTTCGCCTTCCACTTTCAAATCCAGAGTTTGGCAGCATTTGGCTTCTCCACGGTTTTTCCTGCACTGAAAAATGTATATTAATCTCACGTTTGGCACTTTACACGCACTAAATATGTGGTGCGAACCATCACAGACCCACTAGCATGGGGGATCCGCTCTGCTGCGCCAAAATAATGTGTCCTATATGTTCTGTTAGAATGGTGTTAGATATTAGGAAACAAACTGACCTTGTTTGCTTCAGATATTCATAAAGATTCCTTAAATCATTAAGAGCTTGATGAAAGGAAAACAGTGTCTTTTATGGAGTAGGAAACAGACCATTTTTAAGGTGTTAAATAAGGTGTTAATTAAAGCTAAGGTGTGCAGTCTTTTCCAGAAACATTTTTTTGTTATACTGGTTGAAAGTCTCTTCACATCCTGATAGCAATCAATAATTTAAGTGGTCTAAATGTAAAAAAAAAAATATATATATTTTCTGTGGAAGGGACAGGACTAAAAAATGATCGACCAATCATTGCATTTGGTCCGAATGTAATGATAGGATGTCCTTCCTGTCTGTAAATCTATATTTGCATATCGCTGCGCAACTTCGCGCAGACAATCACACGTCATGGAAAGCGAACTGCAGCTACATTATGTTCCTCCTGAACCACCAGTAAAAGGAAACAAGAAAAGAAAGTCCGTGTTAGAAACTTCTACAACGAAAAAACATTTGGATAAAGAGCGTGCTAAAAGCAGAATTGACATTGGCTTTGCTTTTCCACGCTGGAGGCAACAGCGGGACTCAAAGGGTCTGAAAAATGACGCCATGGTTGCTGTTTTTCTTTTGGACAGGTAATGATTTGTTTTTGATATATTTTGTTAATGTAATGAAGTATTTAGCGCATATAGTTTGTGAATGAGACATGAGGTAATCTGAAACCGTTGCACTCGATTCCACAAACACGTTTCTCCTCCTGGCGCTTAGACTCTGCTCTGTGTGTGTGTGTGTTTGTGTGTTTGTGTGTTCATGTGTGATAGAGGAGGCTTGGCTTTGGAGACACCTCTGAAGCGAGGGCGGGCTCTATGCTTTCAAAGCTAGCTTGCCAACTGCTAGCCTCTCCGGATTACACACCCTAGCTTTAAGTTTAGTTTAATTTCACATAGCATCTTAAAGTTTAAAAATGTGTCATTTAAAAGGTTCCATATATTTGGATGATGAAAAATATCTTATATCCAATGTAAATGCATACTATATACTGGATGTTTTGTGTACTTCAAAAAACATTGTTCACCTCTCAGAAAGCTGCTTTTTTTTTAAAGGTAAAATATAAAAACACTTATTTGAGGGTCAGTATTGCTTGTTCATAAATAAATGGTTATATTCAAATTGTTTCAAGCACTTTTATATTAATATAACAAATGCATTCAGTAATTTGGTAACAGTTCTCTGAAGTCCTTTGAAGAATAATGAGAAACATTGTGTAACTTATCAAAATATATCAAAGTTTTGAATCACAACACAACAAAAATAAAGGATCGCAATTGTATCGTGACCTTGATATCGATATAATATCTAATCGCCTGTAACTTTGTGATTCCCACCCCTAATGTTTATATCACAGTTCATGTTTTGCATATCTTTTTAAACTGGTTCTTTTATTATGTATGTGTTTACATATATTTTTTCTCTCTTCCAAGTGCACATGTTCCCTTGTTTCATTTTGTTTGTTAGTTTTTGGACTACCTGAAACGCACTATTGCTAAATCTTTTATTTTTATGTGCCATGTTATGTAGTGGTGCAACGATCAGGAAATTAGAATCCGATACGATCACCAATATTTTAATACCGAACGGCCGATACCGATCCGATCACCGATTTTGTCTTTTGAAAGTGCCCTTTACCACACTTTTGCAAGTCATATGCTGCAGTTATATGTTAATGCCCCACACTGTAATATTCAATTCAATTTACAAAAAATTTAAATAATTGAATAGTTCTGTTGTTACTATCAATGATCCTAATGATGTGTTTACCTTTATAATTATTGGCTTGAATGTCAGCCTCAATGGATACAACATCAGCCTGGATATTTGACTTAGCTTGTGTTCTGACTGTCTTTGATTATGTGTGTTTCAGAGCGGGAGGAGCGGGAGCGCATAGAACAGGAACAAAGAGAGGAGGAAGAACGCGAATACCAGGAGCGTTTGCGCAAGCTGGAGGAACAGGAAAGAAAGCAGCGGGCCCGACAGCAGGAAATTGAGGAGCGTGAACGTCGTAAGGAAGAGGAAAGGAAGGCACCAGAAGAAAAACCCAGCAAGGTAACTCAGATGAGCCTACCTCTCTGTGTTAAAGGATTAGTTCACCCAAAAATTAAAATTCTCTCATCGATTACTCACCCTCTTGCCTTATGATTTTTAGAAGAATATTTCAGCTCTGTAGGTCCATAACATGCAAGTGAATGGGTGCCAAATTTTTGAAGCACCAAAAAGCACATATTGCCGTTATAAAAGTAATCGATAGGATTAAATAATGGATTAAATGTAATGTATTCTGAAGCGACACGCTATGTTTGTTTAAGAAAAAGATCAATATTTAGTCGTATGGATTACTTTTATGATGGCTATATGTGCTTTTTGGAGCTTCAGAAATTTGGCACCCATTCACTTGTATTTTATGGACCAACAGAGCTGAGATATGCTTCTAAAAATCTTCTTTTGTGTTCTGAAGAAGAAAGTAAGTCATTCACATATGGGATGGAATGAGGATGAGTAAATTATAAGAGAATTAAATTTTTGGGTGAACTATTCCTTTCACCAGATGATAACTAAATTTGAATAATTTTTATCGTTTTCTCTCCAGGAATGGGGTGAACGGGAGGAAAGCGGCTGGAGGAAGCGTGGTGAAGGAGAATCAGAGTGGCGACGTCCTGTTGCTGACAGGTAGGTGTTTTCAAATTAACTAACATGAGACAGAAGGACA